>NW_027399833.1:0-6921 GCF_003265705.2 Callorhinus ursinus
CTCTCTCCAGCACCGTTGTGATGAACACTCCTGACAATACGTGTGTGAAAAACCAAGCCAGAGTTTCCGGGGTGAGTCAGAGGCTGAGGATGGGTGCCCCTGTGGCCTGGGATGGGTGCTGCTCACTGTTCTCCCAGGCAGGGGTGCCTGTCACCCCTCTATCCAGGGGACTTGTACTTCCTCACGTTCTCCCCAAGGCTGCTGGTCCCCAGACCAGACACCTGCCAGTCTGAGGGTGACCAGCGCTTCCTCCATAGGGTTTCCTTTCCCGGAGTCCTTCCGCAGGAGCTCCTGCATCTCTGACACATATTCCCTGCGTGCCTATCCGTCCGCCTTGCACTTACATGTGTTTGGTCTCCGTCCCTTTGGAACCCAGTGGCTTGGAGCGTGCTTTGGACCAGAGTCAGGTGAAACCTTTCTCTGGCCTTCGGTTGTGAGCAATGCTTTTGTCCTTTGCGGTGTGTCTTCCAGCTTTCTGCATTTCCCTGGTTTCTGTGTGGGTCACAGGAGGAACCAGCACTGTCCTGTCTGGGGTCAGGCTGTGGTGTCCCAGCAGGTCCAGGGGTCTCGGCCCCGAGATTGTGCCCACCATTCCCTTTAAAATTGTAATCTATGTAATCTATGATTACATCTGATGTGTAATCCATCGGGGATGTCATTATCAAATAAGGGAAATTTTATGACAAATAAATACAGAAGAAAATGAGTCCCCTTCGAAAATAGGGGGGCAAACACAAAGGCCCCTATTGTGTGATTCCAATTACAGAAACATCAGGAATAGGTAAAGGAACAGAGAGAGAAAGCAGCTTAGGGGTTGCCATGGTCTGGGCTGGAGGAGAAATGGGCAAGGAGGGCTTCTGGTTCAGGGATTCCTTTGGGGAATGAGATATTCTGCGGCAATGTTCTGGGGCGTGGTGGCACAGCGTTGGGCATGTACTTAATGCTCATGACGTGTTCAATTGAAAACAAGTAATTTTATTTAAAAGAAATGATACATAGTATATAGGACATGGAAGGATAAAATAACAGTTAATATGTACCAGAGAGAAGGAACACAGTGAGAGGGGATGAAACACTGGGGCGGGGTCTCGAGTTCTGGCGATGGAACTAGGGTAATTGTACAAGGAGCTCTCCCTGCAGGGCTGTGGGCTCTGGATGTGGCTGTGGGAGGCCTGCAGGAGCAGGAGTAGGGGCAGGGGTTAGGATAGGGGCAGGAGCATGGGCACGATCTGAGTCTGAGGCAGGGGCTGGGGTGGGGGAATGGGGAGTGGCAGGAACTGTAGCAGGGGCAGGTGCTGGAGCAGGAGCAGGTGCCAGTTTTTCCTGGACAGCTCCAGGCTCTCCGTGGGCAGGTGCCGGGTCACCTGCTGGCTCCTGGTCTCCTCCTGAAGTCACTGCAGACACMACCGCTCCCTCCAGATCCGGTTCTAGATCCTCAGATCATGGAGCATCTGTGAGAGGAGAAAAGCTCACCCCTGTGCCTGCTCTCTGTGGGCCTTTGCAGAGACAGAGCCCAGCCCAGGGCCTCCCAGAGAAGCCACACCTGGGAAGGACTCCTCACGGGGACGTCTCCCCAATTGCAGTCCACCTGCCATGTGCTCTGTGCCCAGTCGTTGCTCCTGGCCCCACACCAGCCTCTGGGGGCTCCTCCCTGTGGGGCCAGCACCGACCCGTCCCCACACACCACAAACACCTAACCCCAGGCTTCTCACCCTCGGCCTCAGCCTCCGTGGGCTCCGGCTCCTGGACCACCACCTGGGACAGTGGTCTGCGTGGTGTCGGAGGTCTTGCCCGGCAATCCCCAGCACCTGTTTCTCGGGATGTCTGCGGCGTCAACCCCTCTGTCAGGGAGGAGGGCATATCCGCCAGCTGCCTTTCCATGTCCTCCATGGCCTTCTGCAAAGACAGGGATTGGTAGCCGGCCCCGAGGCATCACAGCCCTGCCCGGACATCCGCACTATCCTCCTGCCCAGTCCCCCTGCTGCTCCCAGATCAGACACAGACCTATGTGTCCACAGCCATGCATCCGGGATGCAGTGACCCATCGCTTCATGGCTATCGGGATAAACTTTGGGCAGAAGGGGCAGCGCCCGCACACCCCATTCCATAATGCCAGCCTTGACCTTGAAGATGACCTGCCCACTGGGTATCTGACCCCCATCAGCCTGCTCCTGCTCGGGGTGGCACCACCCTGCATGTCCCCTCTTTACACACACATATACACACACGCACACACACACAAACACACACTCCCATCCACACACGTGTACCCCCCCCACACACGCACACACACGCACAGGGAGGGCACCTGGGGCTACACAGGTCATCAGAGCGAGTGGGGCTGGGTGGCTGGCCTTGGGCCTCCTGCTGTCACCTTTCTGTCCTTCTGGCCAAATGGCCAGAGGCAGTGGGGAGCGCTGACTTGAAATCCCCAGTGGGGAACAGCGTCTGCAGGGTGCGCTTTCTTCCGCCTACAGCTTCCAGACATTGGAAAGCAGCATGTGAGCATCTTGGTTTGCGGATCTCCAACGAAATGAGCTGGGCAGGGGGCTGTCTGTGGAATGTGGGTGCCCGGTTACCAGGGTTCCAAATTCTGTTCGGCTCTGTTGTCAGGGAAGTGAGGTCACAACTGCCTGGATTCTTCTTACCCAAATTCCTCCTCACACAAGAGCCCCCGAGGGCCCCCCTCCCCTGCTGCTCAATGCTCACCTTCCCTGCATGCCCCATCCATACAGTGACACCCACACAACACACCCACAGCCCCTGGAAGGCCTGGGTGCAGCCGGTGTCCCTGCTGTGAGGATACAGAGCTGGGTTCATGCCGGACTCCTTGCGTGCCCAGGGCTATGACCCTGGACAGACCCTGTGCCTCTCAGGGCCTCCCCAGGCTCCCAATCTGCACATCGGGGTATTCTGGCTTCTACTTCTAGGGACGCCATCAGGGGTAGGACCTCTACACATGTTCCATACCTGCCTTCACAGGAAGCTGGTGCATACTTGGCAATGCAAGGATGATCCAGGAGCTGGGCTTGGCATGGAACACAGCTCAGAGGGGCTTGGGTCTGCTCTGGGGTCCAGGCAAAGCCACCCCTCTCCTGCCTGTGTCCCAGCCCCCGTCGGAAGGTAGTAATGAACTGATTCTGAACTTGTCCTCTCACAATACAGACTTCCAGGGACTCCCATTAGGTTTAGGCTCACGTCCCAGGGCCTCGTCTGTGCCCGTGTGCTGGGAAGTCCCCACAGGGGCCCCTGGCACCCCTGAGTCCTGGTCACACATCCCTGTGCAATCCCCTCCCCTCCAGGGTGGATGGCCTGTGTGACGGCGCTCTCATGAATGGAATGGTAGAAAATGCTGGGATGTCATTTCCAAGCTGATGGAGGAAAGTCTATGACTTCTCCTGGTTCCCTCTGTCCTGTGTTCATTCTCTGTCTCCTCTCTGTCTCTGTGTCTGTGTCTCTCCCAGGAGCAGGGTCTGTGGGTTCCATGGGCGATGTGAGAAACCTCAGAAGCCTCCCTTTCCCTGATTCCCTCTCTGGTCCTGGTGCTCCATTCCTTCCTAAGGCCTCCTCCCCCTGACCAGAGCAGTGATTCTGGATCCTCTTCCACATGGGGACCCTGAGGCTGCAACAAGGATGGCCCTGATCTTGGTCTCCAGACTGGTGGCCCAGTGCTCTGCCACGTTCTGCGTAGCCAGGTCCTCAGCCCCCCAAGCCCACAGTGTGTCCTCTTCGGAGAAGGACCTCGAGGGGTTACAAAGCATTTTCCCAGCACTGGGAGCACAGCGGGTCAGGGATGGAGATCCAAGGCCAACAGGCTCTTTCTACAAGCCTGTGGGACCCTTGGGACACTGTATCTCTGCAGCCCAAGTGACAACAGAGTAAGCTGAGGCGTTTTGTGCTTTAGCACTCTGGACATGGGGGTGGATATCTCTTCCTACTCCCAGGTGCCGAGGGTGGTGGTGGACACCGGAACCCAGATCCTGTCTTTTCCAGTGCCCTGGCAACACCCTGGGTCCCTTGGGGACCCCTGACCATCAGCCTGGCCTGTCTCGCCTCCCCATGCTCTGGATCTGGGTCCTTGCCAGGAGTTCTGATGCCCTGCCCCATGGCCCAGCTGTCTCCAACCTCGTTCTTCTTTCCCCCTTTTCGTCCACCTTGCTCCCAGGTTGTCCTTCCCTTCGGACCCCCAGCTGTGCAGTCAGAGTATCCTGTGTGTGTGGGTGGGTGTGCAGGTGTGCATGCCTCTACGTCCCTGTGGATGCCAAGGTCACGTCGCCACATGGGACATGGTGGGTAGCTATCCCCGAGGATCTGAGGGGCTCTAGCCCCCAAAGCGAACCTCATGGGAGGATTGGGGATGGCCTAGGACTAGAGAGCAGCCCTGGTCTTTGGGCTCTGCACCCCTCAGTTGTCGTGGGCCAGTCCCTGCCTCTCTTGACCCAGGTTCCTAACTGTCCCTGAGGGTTGGACATGGAAACGCTTGAACGTGGCCGTTCCTCCAGGGGTAGGTGGGGGACAGGTGCACCAGGCACACAGGCCTCCCCACCGAGAGGCCAACCAGGTGTGTCATGGCCAGGTATGCAAAGGGGACCTGCACAAAGCACCTGTACGGCGAACGAGCCCTGTGGCAGATGTACACGAGACCCATGGCTCTGCACCTGACCAGTCCCCCACATTCCCTCACCACAGCCGACTGCTCTGTGACCCCAAAGTCCGCTGGGCCCCGCAACCATGCCCACTCTGGGCGGCAGGCCTTAGGGTGCAAGACCAGGTGGTTAGGACATCTGGGGATGCACAGGTCATTGAATACCTACCACCCAGCTGGCCTGGAATGCAGACTCCCTCTCAGCGTCCAGCTAAGTGTAGGGCTGGGCCAGAGGACCCGGAGGCATGAGTGGAGGCTGACTCAGGACAGGGAGAAGATCAGTCCGCCCCTTCCCCTTCTCCTATCCTCCTTCTGCCTTGTCTTCCTGTCAGGACCTGGGACTGACGTCCACCCTGTCCCTAGCTGCAGCCGTGGCTGGGGTCAGAGGGGCGGGAAGGAGGCCGGGGAGGAGGGGCTCACCAGCAGGATGCCTGAGTGTGAAGGGGTCGTTACTGTAATGAGAGACCCCATTGGCATTCAGGGATTTCAGCCCTTTTTAGACATGAGCAGTGGCCCCAGGACTCGGCCCCTGCCCCATCCTTCACTCTCCACAAGGCCCTGCATCCTTCCCAGCCCAGTCCTGGTCCACAGCCAGTCCTCCCTCCGGCCCCAGGAAATCCAGGGGCCCTGTGGGCTGCAAAATCTTTACAAGCTGGAACCGAAGCATTCCTATGGGGCCTGCTTCCGGGCCCTGGAGCCCCACAGTGAGGAGAGGTGAGGCCAGGCAGGAGCGGGGAGAGGGCAGAGTCGACTCTCCGGGGGGCCATGGCTCCCTGGTCAGTGCAGAATCTGCTGTGTGCTGGCCCCTAAGGCACCCAGATTCCAGCTCCCAGGCAGGCTCCGGGAGGGAGACCAGAGTGTAGTTCCTGCTAGCTCAGACGTGTCACTCTGTCCTGTAGCTACAGCCTGTCCCACCAGCTGGACTCCCCTCCTAGTCGGCCAGCTCACCTTCAAGGTCAAGAACAGGCCATCATGAAGGTCAGGGGCCAGTGCGTGGCTGGTCAGGCAGGGGAGGGCTCGCTCTGGGCTCAGGGAGTCTCTGGCTGGGCTAGCAGGGGCTCTGGAGGGCCAGCCTTCCAGATTCTCTGCTGAGCAGCCCTGGGTTAGGGTGAGGTTTAGGGTTAGGTTGAGGGAGAGGGTGAGGTTTTGGGTTAGGGTTAAGTTTAGGGTTAAGGTTTAGGGTGAGTGTGAGGGGTGATGGTGAGGGTGAGGGTTAGGGTTAGGGTTAGGGATAGGGTTAGGGGTTATGGGTAGGGGTTAGGGTTAGTGTTATTGAACAGGTAAGGGTTAGGTTACGGGTTAGGGTTAGGGTTTAGGGTTAGGGTTTTCGGTGAGGGTGAGCGGTGAGGGTGTCGGTGAGGGTTAGTGGTAGGGGTAGGGGTTAGCTGTAGGGGTTCGGGTTCGGGTTAGGAAATGATGGCTCCTGATACTCAGGTGAAGATATATAAGACTTACTGGATATTCAGTTGACGGGCATGTGACCTTCTGAAAGTTATGTGAGCTGAGAAAGTGCGGCATTCAGTTAGAAAGTTAGTAGGAGAATAAAGCTCATTTGACAATCTGAAAACTCATAACACTCAGGAAGAAGCTATGAGGTACCTGACACGCCGGCAGGCAAGAGACAACCTCTTGATGCTCAGATTGCCTGGTGGAGAACTTACACTCAGGGAGAGGAGGGAACACTGCCCTTCATGCAGGTGGAGTTGTGACCTCCTCAAACTCCTACAGGAAGGTGAAACTACTTAAAATGCAGGTATGTGAGGTAAGCATTTGTCATCCTCCCGTCGGTGAGATGCCGTCTCCTGACAATCAGAAAAATGAAACCTCAGGATATTCAGGTTATTGTGGTGAGAATTCCTGACCCTCAGGTATAGGAGACACGTTTTCCTGCATGTAGGTCCCAGAGAGGAGACCTGGAGACAGGTAGGAAACACCAGACCATGTGATACTCAGCAGTGAATAGAAAGGTAGGCTTTGTAGTCCTAAACTAGAGAAATTTAAAGTGGCTCTTTGGAAAAGTGTGCTGATAGTCTGTACTTGGAAGAGGGAAAGACAATTTGCCCTACTTAGGGTTAAGTAATCTGGTGAGCCCAACACCCTGTGACCTTTGACATGCTGCAACATCTTGACACAGAGGGACAGAGCTGCCCCTCAACCCATGATTTGGAACAGGAACTGTGGTTTCAGCTTGCATGAGGGGCAGACCCTGACACTGCACAAAACTGGATCCTCAGATAATACGGAACCTCGAAGGGTACTGGGAATGAAGATCCTGG
>NW_027399834.1:0-6658 GCF_003265705.2 Callorhinus ursinus
TCATGAATTCTATGTGTAGTATTCCCCTAGCGCTGGAGTGCTCCTGTTCTCTTTTATTGGTAAACATGGTCTTGGCTTGCTGGCTATTGGTGCTGATCTTCTGGGGGAGGTGCCTGTTGCCGTGTTTCCCAAATGTCTTTGCCAGAGGCGGAATTGCCCCGCCCTTGTGAGTCCCGGCTAAGCAAGCTGCTCGGGTTTGCTCTCAGGAGCTTTTGTTCCCTGCAAGCTCTCCGTACAGCTTTGGAGGACTAGGGTGAAAATGGTGGCCTCCCAATCTCCACCTGGAGGAGCTGCGAACTCGGAGCCCTGTTCCTCAGTGTTCCCCCAGAGAAAAGCAGTCACTCCCTTCTCCCTGGTCTCGGGCCTCACTCCGTGCTCACCCGTCCTGTGACCGAGCATTTCTGTCTCTGGCACCCGACCCCGTGTGGAGTCTCCAAACCCAGTAGATCCTTATGGTGCGCTTCCGCGCCGCTCCTCCCAGGGGAGGAAGGGGATCTCCCTGGCTCTGCCGCTTGTTGGGTCCCTGCTGGAGGAGCAGTGGCCCGACTGGGCTGCGGATAACAGTTTATGGCAACCCTGGGCTGAGAGCCCACGTCTCGGCTCCGTGTCTGCAGCCGGCTTCCCTGCTCCGATACCTGGGAGCTCTGCCACACTCAGGCACCCCGGGTCTTTCTGTGACCCTGAGGGTCCTGAGAGCACACTGTCCCATGAGGGTTCCACCCCTAGCTTAGCCACTGGTGCGACGTTCCTCAGCGGAGCCGACTTCTAAAAGTTCCGATTTTGTGCTCCGTGGTCCTATCACTTGCCAGAAGCGGCCGACAGAGGCCCCCTCCTCTGCCGACTATCCTCCCGAATATCGCCTCAGATTCCCTTCTCTGCACGTCCTACTTTCCAGAAAGTGGTCGCTTTTCTGTTCAGAGTGTTGTTACTATTCTTATCTTCGATCTCCTGTTGAGTTCGGAGGTGTTCAGAATTGTTTGATCCCTATTCGGCTGAATACCTGAGACCAGATGAAATCCAGGTCTCCTACTCCTCCGCCATCTTGCTCCGCCCCTGGACTCCCATTTCAAATTTCAATTGGATTAGTTATGTTTCTTTCCTCTTTGTACTGGCTTTCAGCCTTTTTCTTTTTAAAGAGCTTTATTGAGTTATAATTGACATACAGTAAAGTATACATTTTTTTAAAAAATGCAATTTGGTGCACCTGGGCGGCTCAGTCAGTTAAGTATCTCTCTCTCTTTTTTTTTAAAGATTTTATTTATTTATTTTACAGAGAGAGACACAGCGAGAGAGGGAATACAAGCAGTGGGAGTGGGAGAGGGAGAAGCAGGCTTCCCGCGGAGCAGGGAGCCTAAGCATCTGACTCTTGATTTTTGGCTCAGGTCATGATCTCAGGGTCATGCGATCAAGCCGTGCATTGGGCCCTAGCCTGCTTAAGATTTTCTCTCTCCCTCTCTCTCTGCCCCTCCCCTTGCTTACTCTGTCTCTGTGAAAGAATGAAAGAAAGAAAGAGGAGAGAGAGAGAGAGAGAAAGAAAGAAAAAAGAAAGAAAGAAAAAGAAAGAAAACAACTTGATAAGTTTGACATATTTATATGCCCAGGAAGTCATCACAAATATCAAGATGACAATTATATTTATCACTCTCAGAAGTTTCCTCAGTACCCTTCATAGTCCGTCCCTTCTGTCTCTCTCCATTGCCCTCCATACCCAAAAAAACACAGATCTGTTTACAATCACTCTAGATTAGTTCAGATTTTATGGAATTTTATAAATATGGGATCATACAGAAGGTGCTTATTTCTTTTTTCTTGTCTGGTTTTAGGCTGCTTTCACTCATCATAGGTATTTTGAAATTCATACGTATTCCACTAACCAATAGTTTACCTCCTTTTTTTCTGAGTCGTACCTCAATGTATATATTTATGGTGTTTGACTTTCCATTCATATGTTGATGGACAACTAGGTTATTTCCTTTTTTTTTCTATTACAGATAAAGACCCTATGAGTATTTATTTACAAATCTTTGTATGAACATTTGTTTTCATTTATTTGGCTTAAAAACCTGGGAATGGAATGGCTGTATCCTATAACAAATGTATGTTTAACTTTTTAAGAAGCCACCAAAATGTTTTACAAAGTAGTAATACCAGTTTACCTTACCATCAGCAGTATATGAGCGTTCCAATTGATCCACATACTTGTCAGCATTTAGTGTGGTAATTGTTTTTAATCTTAGCCATTCTAAGAGTTGTTGAGTGGTATCACATTGTGGTTTTAATTTGGACATTAGTTTCCTTAATGACTAATTATGTTCTTTTTTTCTTTATGTACATAAATTTCTGACCTATGTAATTTTCCTTTTCTCTAAAGAGCTTTTTTTTTTTTTTTTTACATTTTTAGTGAGGCAGGTCTATTGGCAGCGAATTCCCTCAGTTTTTGTTTGTCTGATAAAGTCTTTATTTTTCCTTCAATTTTTTAAAAGATTTCTTTATTTATTTTAGTTGGGAGCAGAGGGAGAGGAAGAGAGAGTCTCAGTCAGACTCCCCAATGAACACAGAGCCTGATGCAGGGCTTGATCCTATGACCCCAAGACTGCAATCCAAGCTAAAACCAAGATTGGGACACCCAACAGACTGCAACACCCAGGCACCCCCTCTCCTTCAATTTTTGAATGATAATTTTGCAGGGTACAGAATTCTAGGGTGGTGGGTTTTCTTCCCCTCTCAAAACTTTAAATATTTAACTCCTCTCTGTTCTTACTTGTATGGTTTCTAAGTATAAAATCAGTTGTAATTCTTACTTTGTTCCTCTCTAAGTAAGGTGTCTTCTTCCTCTGGCTTCCTTCAGGATATTTTATTTTTCTTTGATTTTATGTAGTTTGGTAATGTTATATCAAGGTGTAGCTTTTTGAGGAATTATCCTACTTCATATCCTCTGTGCTTCCTGGATCTGTTTTTTAGTGTCTGACATTAATTTGGGGAAATTTTCAGCCACTATTGCTTCAAATATTTTCTTCTCTCTCTTTCTCTTTTAAATCTTTTCTCCCCTTCTGATATTCCTATTATATTCTGTATGTTACAACTTTTGTAGTTGTCCCATAGTCCTTGGATATTCTGGACTTTTTTCCAGTCTTTGTTGTCTTTGCTTTTCATTTTTAGAAGTTTCCATTCAAGTTTCCTCAAGCTCAGAGATTCTTTTCTCAGCTGTGTCCAATCTGCTAATAAACCTGTCAAAGGTATTTTTCATTTCTATTACAGTGTTTTTGATATCTAGCATTTCTTTTTGCTTTTTTTTTTAGGATGTCCTTCTCTTTGCATATATTGCTCATCTGTTCTTGCACGCTGTCTTTTTTATCCATTAAAGTCCTTAGCATATAAATCATCGTCATTTTAAATTCCTAGTCTGATAATTCCAACATCCATACCATGTCTGTTTCTGATGCTTGCTCCATGTCTTCAAATTGTGTTTTTTGCCTTTTGGTGTGCCTTGTGATTTTTTGTTGATAGATGTGATGCACTGGCTAAAAGGAATTGCTATTATAGGACTTTAGTAAATATGGTAGGGAGTACAGGGAGGGGGAAGCATTCTATAGTTCGATGAATAGGTCTCAGTCTTTTAGTGAGCCTATGCCTCTGGATTTGACCTTCTCAGGTGTCTCAGTGTTTTCCTCCCTTTTAGAAGGGACAGAATGGCTAGAATGTGCTAGAGTTGAATATTTCCCTCCATCCATGTCAGTTAGGTTGTGACTGTACTACAGCAGGTTCATATAATTACAGCAATACTTTGGTTAACTAGTTTTTTTTTTTTTTAAGGATTCCCATCTCTCTTGCATATATTGCTCATCTGATCCTGAGATCAGGCCTTGTTAAGAAAAATGGAGTGCTCTGGTGTTTTTCAAAATGGTTACTTTTCCTCTCTGTCTGCTGGAAGCACAAAGGGACTTTTCTCTATTTATACTGGTCAAACTCCTGGAGATAAATCTCACAATATTGTGTGGTTCCCCCTATGACCTGGTCCCTCTGTGCTTTTTAACTCTTAAACCTGTCCACACTGAGTTTCTAGTAGTACCTATCCTGGCACTGGATCCTGAGGTAGTTTCTGCTCAAAGTCCCTGCTCCTGTAAGTTGTAACTCCCTCTATTCTCTAAGGCTAACTAAAGGTTTGTTCATTTCATTCACATTATTTTGTCAGACTTATACCTAAGTATTTAATTTGTATTACTATTATAAATTTTTTTAACTTCAAATCCCATTGTTCATTTCTGGTATATAAGAAAGCAATTGACTTTTGCATACTGTTTTATTTTTTTATTTTGTTATACTTGCATATTCTAGAAGGTTTTTTTTTAAATTATAAATCCATTAGAACTTTCTACACAGGTAAGTCATCTGTGAATGACAAGTTTTATTTCGTTCCTTCCAAATTATATACCTTTTTCTCTTTTTCCTGGCTTATTGCACTAATTGGGATTCCCAGTATAATGTTGAATGGGAGTATTGAGAAAGGATACCTGTACTTCAGTCTCAGAAGGAAAGTGCCAGTTTTTCAGCATTTTGTATAGTGTTAAGGTGTTGGCTTTTTGTAGATGGTCCTGAGTAAGTTGAAGAAGTTCCCTCTATTCCTAGTTGGCTAAGAATTTTTATCATGACTAGGTCTGTCTTTTGTCAAAGGCTTATTCTGCATTACTGCTATGATCATATGACTTCTTAAAAAAAAAGTAACTTGCATTCATCCTATAATAATAGATTACTTCAACTGATTTTGAATGTTAAATCAGACTTGCATAGTTAGAAAAAATCCCACTTGTTCATGGTGAGTAATTCTTTTTACTAATTATTGGATTGGATTTGTTAAAACTGTGTTGAGGATTTTTATATCTGTATTCATGAAAGATGTTGCCCTGTAGTGTTCCTTTTTTGTTCTGCATCTATGATCCATGACCTTTGTGATTGTTTCTTTAGCAGTATATAGGTTTCTCCTCTAGTTCCCTGTTCATTTCCCTAGCTTCAGCATCCTAAATACAGTTTCCTGAAGCCTTGAACTCTGTTTACTTTAGGTTTTCTGTTTGTTCATTTTCTGTAGATGAGAGTGTAAGGCTGGAGGGGTCTGACAGGAGGAGAATTCCCTTCCTCTTAGATGGGACAGGTTCTGGAAAAGTATTTTCTCCCCTGGAGAATATCTCTTTCTTATGGAAAAGGCTGTGAGTGTATTTCAAAATGATTACTCCTCCCTCTCCTTGCCAAAGCAATTAGGGAATCCTTTTCAGATTCCCTAGTCTGAGTGGTATAGCTCCTGGAAATATATCCGATGAAAGTTTGAGGTCCTCCCTACTATAGCTACCAAGTAGTTTTTCACTCTCAAGCTAGTCCATACTCAGCCTCCGAAATTTTATTAAAATTTCCACTTAAGCTTTTCTATCAGTTTATGACTACAGGACTTCTGTTCCAGTTAACAGTATTCAGCCATGTCTCCCTGGATACATGTGTCCCCAGATTTTAGTTGTGGTGATTTGCCTGCATCTTCAGTTCTCTGATCCAAGAAAAGCCATTGATTTTCACTTTGCCCAGCTTTTTCTTATTGTAAGATTGGGAGTGACAACTTCCAGAGTCTATGTGTCAGATCTGAAACTAGAAATCTTTGTCCAGTGCATTTTTCATCTCAAATGTTATAGTTTTCATCTCTTAAAGTTCAATTTGAGTGTCTTCTATATAATCCAGGTATGTATTTAATTTTTGAACATACAGAATTCAGTGTAGAGCAATTTGAGCATATTGAATACAGATGTAATAACTGCTGAATGTCATTGTCTACTGATTTAAGAGCCATGACATTTCTGGGTGGTCTTGATAATTGATTTCTCTCTTCATTATAGGTCACATCTTCCTGGCTTTTTTTTTTTTTTTCCTGTCGGCTTATTTTAGATTGGAAGACAGATATCATGAATCATACACTGTTATATGATGGACATTTTTGTATTTGTATAAATATTCTTGAGCAGTTTTGTAGATGCATATAAGTTATTTAGAAAAAATGGATTATTTTTTAAGATTGTAAGGTGAAAGCACAGCAGTGAATAAATGTATTAGCAGTCTAGACATAATTATTCCAATCTCATGTCAATACAGGTCACTGTTACAGCTAAACATTTTAGACAGTTTCCACATGCATGTCTTAACCAAGGCTCGGCTGACGACTAATGGGAGAACCTATGCAGATATCTGGAGTTCTCTTTCTGTGCAACGTTCTCTTCATAGTTTTTGTCTTCCTCAGACACTAGTTCCTTGTCCTTAACTAAGGGATTGCACAAGGCTCTGTCTGCATTACTTTTCCCGGGATATAGCTTAGAAAATCTCAAGGCAGTAAACTGGGGCAATCTTGGGACTCACCTCGTTTTTTTGTTTTTTTGTTTTAATTTTTTATTGTTATGTTAATCACCATATATTACATCATTTGTTTTGGTGTAGTATTCCATGATTCATTGTTTGTTCCTAACACCCAGTGCTCCATGCAGAATGTGCCCTCTTTAATACCCATCACCAGGCTAACCCATCCCCCTACCCTCCTCCCCTCTAGAAACCTCAGTTTCTTTTTCAGAGTCCATCATCTCTCCTGGTTCGTCTACCCCTCTGACTTACTCCCCTTCATTCTTCCTCTCCT
>NW_027399834.1:6758-6826 GCF_003265705.2 Callorhinus ursinus
CTGATATGAGGAATTCTTAATCTCAGTTTGTTCCTGAGATTAAGAATTCCTCATATCAGTGAGGTCAT
>NW_027399835.1:0-6826 GCF_003265705.2 Callorhinus ursinus
GAAAGAAATTGAGGAAGACACAAAGAAATGGAAAAATGTTCCATGCTCACAGATTGGAAGAACAAATATTGTGAAGATGTCAATGCTACCTAGAGCAATCTACACATTTCATGCAATCCCTATCAAAATACCATCCACTTTTTTCAAAGAAATGGAACAAATAATCCTAAAATTTGTACAGAACAAGAAAAGACCCTGAATAGCCAGAGGAATGTTGAAAAAGAAATGCAAAGCTGCTGGCATCCCAATTCTGGGCTTCAAGCTCTATTACAAAGCTGTCATCATCAAGACAGTATGGTACCGGTACAAAAACAGACACAAAGATCAATGGAACAGAATCGAGAGCCCAGAAATGGACCCTCAACTCTATGGTCAACTAACCTTTGGCAAAGCAGGAAAGACTGTCCAGTGGAAAAAAGACAGTGTTTTCAACAAATGTGTTGGGAAAATTGGACAGCCACAGGCAGAAGAATGAAACTGGACCATTTCCTTACACCACACACAAAAATAGACTCCAAATGGTTGAAAGACCTAAACGTGAGACAGGAGTCCATCAAAATCCTAAAGGAGAACACAGGCAGCAACCTCTTCGAGCTCAGCCTCAGCAACTTCTTTCTAGAAACATCGCCAAAGGCAAGGGAAGCTAGGGCAAAAATTAACTACTGGAACTTCATCAAGATAAAAAGCTTTTGCGCAGCAAAAGAAACAGTCAACAAAACCAAAAGACAACCGACAGCATGGGAGAAAATATTTGCAAATGACATATCAGATAAAAGGGCTAGTATCCAAAATCTATAAAGAACTTATCAAACTCAACACCCAAAAAACAAATAATCCAATCAAGAAATGGGCAGAAGACATGAACAGACACTTCTGAAAAGAAGACATCCAAATGGCCACAGATATATGAAAAAGTGCTCAACATCACTCAGCATTAGGGAAATCCAAATCAAAACCTCAATGAGATACCACCTCAGAATTGCTAAAATTAACAAGTCAGGAAATGACAGATGTTGGTGGGGATGCGGAGAAAGGGGAACCCTCCTACACTGTTGGTGGGAATGTAAGCTGGTGCAACCACTCTGGAAAACAGTATGGACGTGCCTCAAAAAGTTGAAAATAGAGCTACCCTACGACCCAGCAATTGCACTACTGGGTATTTATCCCAAAGATACAAATGTAGTGATCCAAAGGGGTATGTGCACCCCGATGTTTATAGCAGCAATGTCCACAATAGCCAAACCATGGAAAGAGCCAAGATGTCCATTGAAAGATGAATGGTTAAAGAAGAAGTGGTATAGAGACACAATGGAATATTATGCAGCCATCAAAAGGAATGAAATTCTGCCATTTGCAACAATGTGGGGTAACTGGAGGGTATTATGCTGAGAGAAATAAGTCAGTCAGAGAAAGACATGTATCATATGATCTCACTGATATGAGGAATTCTTAATCTCAGGAAAAAAACTGAGGGTTGCTGGAGTGGTGGGGGGTGGGAGGGATGGGGTGGCTTGGCGCTAGACATTGGGGAGGATGTGTGCTATGGTGAGCGCTGTGAATTGTATAAGACTGTTGAATCATAGACCTGTACCTCTGAAACAAATAATACATTATATGTTTAAAAAAAGAGAGAGAGAGAGAGAGAAAGAAGAAGATAGTAGGAAGGGAAAAATGAAGGGGCGGAAATCGGACAGGGAGACGAACCATGAGAGACTATGGACTCTGAGAAACAAACAGAGTTCTAGAGGGGACGGGGGTGGGGGGATGGGTTAGCCTGGTGATCGGTATTAAAGAGGGCATATATTGAATGGAGCACTGGGTGTTATATGCAAACAACGCATCACGGAGCACTACATCAAAAACTAATGATGTAATGTATGGTGATTAACATAATAAAAAAAAAAAGCTTCTGCACAGCAAAGGAAACAGTCAATAAAGAGGCAACCCACAGAATGGGAGAAGATATTTGCAAATGACACTACAGACAAATGGCTGATATCCAAGATCTATAAAGAACTTCTGAAACTCAACACCCAAAAAACAAATAATCAAGTCAAAAAAAGGGCAGAAGACATGAACAGACACTTCTCCAAGAAGACATACAAATGGTTAAGACACATGAAAAAATTTTCATCATCATTAGCCATCAGGGAAATTCAAATCAAAACCACATCGAGATACCACCTTACACCACTTAGAATGGCAAAAATTGACAAGGCAAGAAACAACAAATGTTGAAGAGGTTGTGGAGAAAGGGGAACCCTCTTAGACTGTTGGTGGGGATGCAAGTTGGTACAGCCACTCTGGAAAACAGTGTGGAGGTGCCTCAAAATTAAAAATAGAGCTACCCTATGACCCAGCAATTGCACTACTGGGTGTTTATCCCAAAGACACAGATGTAGTGAAAAGAAGGACCATATGTAACAACGTTCATAGCAGCAATGTCCGCAATAGCCAAACTGTGGAAAGAGCCAAGATGCCCTTCAACAGATGAATGGATAAAGAAGGTGTGGTCCATATATACAATGGAATATTACTCAGCCATTAGAAAGGATGAATACCCAACTTTTACATCAACATGAATGTGACTGGAGGAGATTATGCTAAATGAAATAAGTCAAGCAGAGAGAGTCAATTATCATATGGTTTCACCTATTTGTGGTACATAAGGAATAGCATGGAGGACATTAGGAGAAGGAAGGGAAAAATGAAGGGGGGGAAATCGGAGGGGGAGACGAACCATGAGAGACTACGGACTCTGAGAAACAAACAGAGGGTTCTAGAGGGGAGGGGGTGGGAGGATAGGTTAGCCTGGTGATGGGTATTAAGGAGGGAACATACTGTATGGAGCACTGGGTGTTATACAAAAACAATGAATCATGGATCACTACATCAAAAACTAATGATGTATTTTACGGCGACAAACAAAACAAAACCAAACCAAATAAAATACCACAAAAGACCCCAAACAGCCAAAGCAATTAAAAAAAAAAAAAGAAAGAAAGAAAAACTGGAGGTATCACAATTCCAGATTTCAAGTTATACTACAAAGCTGTAGTAATCAAAACAGCATGTTACTGGCACAAAAATAGATCCCAGTGGAATATAATAGAAAACCCAGAAATAAACTCACAGTTAAATGATCAATTAATCTTTGATAAAAGAGGCAAAGATATGCAATGGAAAAAAGACAGCCTCTTCCACAAATGGTGTTCAGAAAACTGGACAGCTGTATACAAGAGAATGAAACTGGACCACTTTCTTACACCATACACAAAAATAACCTACATGTGAGACCTGAAACCATAAAAGACCTAGAAGAGAGCACGGGCAGTAATTTCTTGGACGTAGCAACATCTTTCTAGATATGTCTCCTGAGGCAACGGAGACAAAAGCAAATATAAACTACTGGGAACTACATTAAAATAAAAAGTTTCTGCACAGCAAAAAGAATCAGCAAAACTAAAAGATAACCTACTGAATGGGAGAAGATATTTGCAAATGACATATCTGATAAAGGGTTAGTATCTAAAATATATACAGAACTTGTACAACTCAACACCCAAAGAACAAATGATCCAATCAAGAAATGGGCAGAAGACATGAACAGACATTTCTCCAAAGAAGACAGTCAGCTGGCCAACAGATACATGAAAAGGTGTTCAACATCGGTAATTATCAGGGAAATGCTGATCAAAACTACAATGAGATAGCATTTTACACCTGTCAGAATGAATGAAATCAAAAACATAAGAAACAGCAAATGTTGAAGAGAATGCAGAGAAATAGGAACCTTGTGCACTGTTGGTAGGAACGCAACTGGTGCTGTCGCTGTGGAAAACAGTATGGAGACTCCTCAAAAAGTTAAAAATGGAACTATCCTATGATCCAGTAATCACACTCCTATGTACCCCCAAAATACAAAAACTAATTCAAAGGGATACATACACCCCTTTGTTTCCTGTATTATTTACAATAGCCAAACTATGGCAGCAGCCCAAGCATCCATCAAAATATGAACAGATAAAAAAGAAGTGATTATATATATATATGTATATACACACGTACATACATACATATATATATACACACATACATACACACACAATGGAATATTATCCAGTCATTAAAAAATGAAATCTTGTCATTTGCAACAACAGGGATGGATCTACAGAGTATAATGCTAAGTGAAATAAGTCAGTCAAAGACAAGTACCATATGACTTCACTCATATGTGGAATTTAAGAAACAAAGGCACAAAAGAAAAAAAAGAGAGTGAGAAACCATGAAACAGACTCTTAACTACAGAGAACAGAGGGGAAGGGGTGGGAGGGGTGGGTGAAATAGGTGATGGGAATTAAGAGTACATTTATCACAATGAGCACTGAGTAATGTATGGAAGTGTTGAATCGCTTTATTGTACACCTACAACTAATATAACATTGTATGTTAACTGTAGTGGAATTAAAATTAACTTAATTAAGAAAATCCACCAGCAGAGCTTTATAAATCTGTATTATTTGTGATGGTATCACAAACATCATAAAATCAGATCAGGGGACACATTTCACAGGAAAACAATATAAGAATGGGCTAAGAAACAAGGCATATTGTGGAAATTCTTTTTACCATACAACCCAACTGCCTCTGGATCAGTTGAAAAGTATAGCTTATTCAAGCAAAGCTTAAGTTGCTTAGTAACAATCTAGGTATGAATGTTTGGACTAAAATGATGTGGGAGGCAGCAAGATCTCTAAACTATAGATACAGAAAGGTGGAAAACTTCCTATTGAATTAATATTACAGACATCCACAGAGATAGGAATTAGCACTAACAACACCCCAGAATCAAAATTAATCTAATCAAAAACATAATCATATAGAATACTGAAGAAATTATAGCATCTGCCACACACACATTCACACACACACACACACACACACACACACACACACACACGTCTAGTGGTTGACCAAAGAAGAAAGACTATTACAACAAACTAAGGAAAATAACAAAGCCTCTATAAAAATGTCAGGCATGAATAATACCATGTTTTACTGTATCAACACTAGATGCCTAGTATTTAGCCTAGCATGATGCAGGATGATTATGCTTGGGGCAATACTGGCAATAATTATTGCCCAATATTGGCATAAACTATAAATCTCCTTGAGTGTCAAGAAAAACAGCTACAAAGCATTATAAATTTATAGGACACTATATTAATTTTGTAGACATGAATCATCTGCTATGCATTATTAGCCCCCAAAATTTTACTATGTGGGTCAGTGCAGCATGCTACCTATTGGCCATACTATTTTGCTTATTGCTCACTACTGGAAACCATACTCATTGCAGCCTTGGATACTTCCCTGACATCTCCAGCAATGGGGGTCGTGCCATCAGTACAAAATGGAATGCCACATTCTGCTCCAGATACAACTCCAGAGTCTGTGACATCTCTTTCTCCTCCACAGATTACCACCCCACTCATACCTTATTGCAAATGAGGACTCAATTTCTACCCTTCCCAAAATTTTGCTATAAAGCACCATGTGCTCACTGTGAAACCTTCGATCAATGGAGAAACCAAATACCTAGGGAACTGATTTAAAAAAGTGGAAACTTCCATTTCAATCTCCACTAGAATCGATGAGGATCCTTGAACAACACCCCCTATTAGAAGCTGACTTGAAGATGGAAAGATTGGCCTGACCCACTAACTGTCTCTTGGTATTATAAACCAACGTATATTGGGGCCCCTGGATGGCTCAGTTGGTTAAACGTCTGCCTTTGGCTCAGGTCATGATCCCAGGACCCTGGGATCAAGCTCCACATCTCCTCTCAGGCTTCTTGCTCACTGAGGAGTCTGTTTCTCTCCCTCCCTCTGCCCCTCCCCCATTTGTGCTTTCTCTCTCGCTCTCTCTCAAATAGATAAAATCTTAAATATATATGTATTATATATATATATGCGCCAAGGCAACCAGGTACTGACATTCGTGATTTTTATCTTACTAAATTGAGTGTAGCACTGGACACATGCCAGAGATTCTGAAAATAACATCAATGTCATTCCTGACTTACTTTGTGTGGCAGCACTTTATTCTATAAGAGCAATTGCTGAATACCCAGAATGGGCAATTATATCTGTAAATATAAATTAGCCAAAAAACTGATCATTTACTACACTCTCAACTTATACTGTTTAATCCATAGTCACCTATTAGAAAATAAAGAATGCATTCATGTACACTAGGTCCAGACTTTAAAAGGAGAGAGACCACCCTGTAAGGTCTACAGAGGACACATAGGAAACAGCATATAACATATCATTATCCTTGGTGGTATACATCAGGCTTCTCTCTCACACCAAAATTTCTACTCCAAGAATATGGGAACTTCTATTAAGAAAACCTCTCATAGGAAGGAAACAGGCATCAAAATCCAGGAGGCACAGAGAACCCCTCTCAAAATCAATAATAATAGGTCAACACCCCGACATCTAATAGTAAAACTTACGAGCCTCAGAGACAAAGAGAAAATCCTGAAAGCAGCTCGGGAGAAGAGATATGTAACCTACAATGGTAAAAATATTAGATTGGCAACAGACCTATCCACAGAGACATGGCAGGCCAGAAAAGACTGGCAAGATATCTTCAGAGCACTAAACGAGAAAAATATGCAGCCAAGAATACTATATCCAGCTAGGCTGTCATTGAAAATAGAAGGAGAGATAAAAAGCTTCCAGAACAAACAAAAACTAAAGGAATTTGCAAACACGAAACCAGCCCTCCAAGAAATATTGAAAGGGGTCCTCTAAGCAAA
>NW_027399836.1:0-6826 GCF_003265705.2 Callorhinus ursinus
ACAAGTAATTTTATTTAAAACAAATAATAAACAGTATATAGGACATGGAAGGATAAAATAACAGTTAATATGTACCAGAGAGAAAGAACACAGGGGAGGGGATGAAACAATCGGGCGGGGTCTCGGGTTCGGGCGATGGAACTAAGGGTGATTGTACAAGGAGCTCTCCCTGCAGAGCTGTGGGCTCTGGATGTGGCTGTGGGAGCCCTGCAGGAGCAGAAGTAGGGGCAGGGCTCAGGATAGGGGCAGGGAAAGGTGCAGGGACAGAGGTAAGAGCAGGGGCAGGGGCAAGGGGAGGGACAGGGTCAGCAGTAGTGGCAGGTGCAGGATCCAGGGCAGGAGCAGGGACAGGATCTGGGTCAGGGGCAGGAACGGGACCACTGGCAGGGGCAGGGGAAGGGAAAGGGTCTCTGGCAAGAGTACGGACAGGGGCAGGAGAAAGGGTAGGATCTGGGTCAGGGACAGTGACTCTGGCAGGGGCAGGAGCAGGAACAGGGGCAGGGGCAGGGGCGGGGGCAGGGGCAGAGGCAGGAAGTGCAGCAGGGGCAGGGGCTAGGGCAAGAGCAGGTGCCATTTCTTCCTGGACAGCGCCAGGCTCTCCGTGGGCAGGTGCAGGGTCACCTGCCGGCTCCTGGTCTCCTCCTGAAGTCACTACAGGCACTACCTGTCCCTCCAGAGCCGGCTCTAGCTCCTCAGCTGGTGGAGCAGCTATGAGAGGAGAAAAGCTCACCCACGTGCTTTCTCTCCGTGGGCTTATGCAGAGACAGAGCCCACCCCAGGGCCTCCCAGAGAAGCCACAGCCGGGAAGGAACCCTCACGGGGATGTCTCCCCAACTGCAGTCTACCCGCTGGGTGCTCTGTGCCCAGTCACTTCTCCTGGCCCAACACCAGCCTCTGGTGGGGCCACACAGACCCGTCCCCACACACCAAAAACACCCAGCCCCAGCCTTCTCACCCTCGGCCTTGGCCTCCATGGGCTCCAGCTCCTGGACCACTGTCCGGTGAACAACGACCTGGGACAGTGGTCCAGGTGGTGTCGGAGGTCTTGCCTGGCAATCCCCAGCACCTGTTTCTCGGGATGCCTTTAGGGTCAACCCCTCTGTCAGGGAGGAAAGCATGTCCGCAAGCTGCCTCTCCATGTCCTCTGTGGCCTTCTGCAAAGACAGGGAACGGTAGCCGGTCCCGAGGCATCACAGCCTGCCCGGCCATCCGCACTGTCCTCCTGCCCGGTCCCCTACTGCTCCCAGATCAGACACACACCTGTGCTTGCACAGCCCTGCACCCGGGATGCAGTGAACCATCCCTACAGGGCTATCGGGATAAACCTTGGGCAGAAAGGGCAGCGCCCACACACCCCATCCCACACAGCTAGCCTTGACCTTGAACATGACCTGCCCACTGGGTATCTGACCCCTCATCAGCCTGCCCCTGCTCGGGGTGGACCCACCCTCATGACCCCACTTTACACACACAGTCACACACACGGACACACTCACACACACACACACACGCACAGACACACACCCCCATCCACACACGTGCACGCACGCACACTCACATACAGACACGGACACACACGCACACACTCAGAGACACACACACGGACATACTCATACAAACACACACACACACACACACGCACACTCACAAAGACACACACCCCATTAACACACACACACACACACTTAAAAACACGCGCACACACACTCAGACACAGACACAGACACAGACACACACATACACACAGAGGTCACCTGGAGCTACATAGGTCAGATCGGAGTAATTGGGGCTGGGTGGCCGGCTCTGGGCCTCCAGGTGTTACCTTTCTGTGCTTTGGCCAAATGGCCAGAGGCGGTGGGGAGCCCTGACGTGAAATCCCCAGCGGGGGACAGCGTCTGCAGGGCACACTTTCTTCTGCCTGCAGCCTCCAGACCTCGTCAGGCAGCATGTCAACATCTTGGATTGAGGATCTCCAACGAAATGAGCTGGGGAGTGGGCTGTCTGTGGAATGTGGGTGCCTGGTTACTGGGGTTCCAAATTCTGTTGGGCTCTGTTGTCAGGGAAGTGAGGTCACCACTGCCTTGGGTCCCCTTACCCAACTTCCTCCTCACACAAGAGCCCCCCGAGGGACCCCCTCACCTGCTGCTCAATGCTCATACTCCCCCCATGCCCCATCCATACAGTGACACCCACACAGCCCACCCACAGCCCCCGGGGAGGCCTGGGTGCAGCCGGTGTTCCCACCGTGAGGGCACAGAGCTGGGTACAGACCGGGCTCCTGCGCGTGCACAGGGCTGTGAACCTGGACAGACCCCGTGCCTGTCAGGGCCTCCACAGGCTCCCCATGTGCACATCGGGGTATTCTGGCTTCTACTTCTAGGGACGCCATCAGGGGTACGACCTATACACATGTTCCATGCCTGCTATCACAGGAGGCTAGTGCATTCTTGGCAATGGAAGGATGAGCCAGGAGCTGGGCTTGGCATGGAACACAGCTCGGAGGGGCTTGGGTCTGTTCTGGGGCCCAGGCAAAACCACCCCCCTCCTGCCTGTGTCCCAGCCCCCGTGGGAAGGTAGTAATGAAATGATTCTGACCTTGTCCTCTCACAACACAGACTTCCAGGGGCTCCCAATAGGGTTAGGCTCAGGTCCCAGGGCCTCGTCTGTGCCCGTGTGCTGGGCAGTCGCCACAGTGGCCCCTGGCACCCCTGAATCCTGGTCACACATCCCTGTGGAATCCCCTCCCCTCCAGGGTGGATGGCCTGTGTGACGGGGCTCTCAGGAATGGAATGGCACAAAATGCCGGGATGTCATTTCCAAGTTTGTTGTGGAAAGTCTATGACGTCTCCTGGTTCCATCTGTCCTGTGTTCATTCTCTGTCTCCTTCTCTGTCTCTGTGTCTGTGTCTCTCACAGGAGGAGGACCTGTGGGTTCCATGGGCGTTGTGAGAATCCTCAGAAGCCTCCCTTGTCCCCCGTTTCCCTCTCCGGTCCTGGTGCTCCATTCCTTCCTAAGGCCTCCTCAACCTGACCAGAACAGTGATTCCGGATCCTCTTCCACATGGGGACCCTGAGGCTGCAACAAGGAGGGCCCTGACCTTGGTCTCCAGACTGGTGGCCCAGTGCTCTGCCACGTTCTGTGTACCCAGGTCCTCCGCCCCCCAAGCCCCCAGTCTGTCCTCTGCTGAGAAGGACCTCGAGGGAGTACAAAGCATTTCCCCAGCACTGGGAGCACAGTGGGTCAGGGATGGAGATCCAACGCCAACAGGCTCTTCTACAAGCCTGTGGGACCCTTGGGACACTGCATCTCTGCAGCCCAAGTGACAGAAGAATAAGCTGAGGCCTTTTGCGCTGTAGCCCCTCTGGACTTGGGGGTGGGTATCTCTTCCTACGTCCAAGTGCCCAGGGTGGTGGTGGACACCAGAACCCAGGCCCTGTCTTCTCCCAGCGCACTGGCAACCCCCTGGGCCCCTTGGGGACCCCTGACCATCAGCCTGGCACGTCTCCCCTCCCCATGCTCTGGATCTGGGTCCTTGCCAGGAGTCCTGATGACCTTCCCCATGGCCCAGCTGTCCCAACCTCTTTCTTCTTCCCCCACTTGTCACCTAACTCGCTCCCAGGGTGTCCTCCCCTTCTGACTCCCAGCTGGGCAGTCAGAGTGGTGTGTGTGTGTGTGGGTGGGTGTGCAGGTGCACATGCCTCTACGTGCCTGGCAATGCCAAAGTCATGTCCCCACATGGGGCTGGGTGGGTAGCTATCCCCGAGGATCTGAGGGGCTCTCACCCCCAAAACGAACCTCATGGGAGGTTTGGGGCTGGTCTAGGAGTGGAGAGAAGTCCTGCTCCTTGGGCTCTGCACCACTAATTTGTCTTGGGCCAGTGCCTGCCTCTCTTGACCCAGGTTCCCAACTGTCCCTGAGGGTTGGACATGGACATGCTTGAAAGTGGCCGATCCTCCAGGGGTAGGTGGGGACAGATGCACCAGGGACACAGGCCTCCCCACCGAGAGGGACAGCCATGTGTGTCATGGCCAGGTGTGCAAAGGGGATCTGCACACAGCACCTGTACAGCGAACCAGGACTGCGGGGGATTTACACGTACCCATGGCTCTGCACATGACTGGTCCCCACATTCCCTCACCACAGCCGACTGCTCTGTGACCCCAAAGTCCGCTGGGCCCCGCAACCACGCCCACCCTGGGCGGAAGGCCTTAGGGTGCAAGGCCAGGTGGGTACGACATCTGGGGACGCACAGGTCATTCAATACCCCCCACCCAGCTGGCCTGGAATGCAGACTCCCTCTCAGGGTCCAGCTAAGGGCAGGGCTGGGTCAGTGGACCTGGAGGCATCAGTGGAGGCCGACTCAGGATAGGGAGATCAGTCTAACCCATCCCCTTCTCCTCTACTCCTTCTGCCTTGTCTTCCTGGGAGGACCCAGGGCAGAGGTCCAGCCTATCCCTGGGTGCAGCCCTGGCTGGAGTCAGAGGGGCGGGATGGAGGCCGGGGAGGAGGGGCCCACCAGGAGGATGCCCGAGTTTGAAGGGAGTCGTTAGTGTAATGAGGGACCCCATGGCCATTCAGGGATTTCAGCCCTCTTTAGACATGAGCAGTGGCACCAGGACTCAGCCCCTGCCCCATCCTTCACTCTCCACAAGGCCCTGCATACTCCTCAGCCCAGTCCTTGTCCACAGCCAGTCCTCCCTCTGGCATCAGGAAATCCAGGGGCCCCGGGGGCTGCAAAATCATTACAAGCTGGAACGGAGCCATCCCTATGGGGCCTGGTTCCGGGACCTGCAGCACCACAGTGAGGAGAGGTGTGGTCAGGCAGGAGCGAGGAGAGGGCAGAGTGGAATCTCCCTGGGGACCATGGCTCCCTGGTCAGTGAAGACCCTGTTGTGTGCTGGCCCCTAAGGCACCCAGATTTCAGCTCCCAGGCAGGCTCTGGGAGGGAGACCAGAGTGTGACTCCTGCTACCTCAGACGTGTCACCCTGTCCTGTAGCTACAGCCTGTCCCACCAGCTGGACTCCTCCTCCTAGTGAGCCAGCTCACCTTCAGCGCCAAGAACAGGTCACCATGAAGGTCAGGGGCCAGTGCATGGCTGGTCAGGCAGGGGAGGGCTCACTTTCAACTCAGGGAGTCTCTGGCTGGTCTAGCAGGGTCTCTGGAGGGCTGGCTTTCCAGCTTCTCTGCTGACCAGCTCTGGGACTAAAGACATTTACCTCCCCTCTCCTCTCTGGGCCTCGCTCTCCTCCTCTGTGCAATGGGGTGATGCTAAATGATCCCTCCCATGGCAGGAACATGTGAAGTCCTGGCGATCGACGTAAGCTGGGCACAGAGCCTGGACTTTCTTGGGGTCCCCAAAGGCCACATAAGAGTGGAAGAGGCTGCCCCCAAACAGTACATTGAAATTCTGCTGCTGTTAGAACCTGAGCATTGGGGTTTGGTTAATTCACTTGCTGGGCTGACGAGACACACTTGCTCTCCATGACTCCTCCTCAGATGAAGAGCTCTTGCAGGTCCCGGGCATTCTGGACCTGGGGAGGTGAGAGGGGCCAGTCCACTCCATGGCTCCTGCAGGTTACCTGTTCTCCCAAAGACAGGATGGTTTCGGGTTGTGATCCTGGGCTATGGTTGGAGACAACCCCTCACTTTTCCTGACTCTGGGGCTGAGTGGGTCTTTTTGAGGCATAGCAACACCCACTGAAGGCTGGGGCTTCAGAAAAAACACACTCTTGGACCCAGTCCTGCCCCAGGACGGTGGCTGCCTTCCCCAGCTCGGGAGCAAGAGGGATATCCTCTGCTTCTTTGGGCGTTGGTCCTCTGACCCACGAGGAAGCACTGAAAAGTTTCTAGTCCTCCTCTGGAAGTGCACCAGCACTGAGTGGGCCAGTCACTGTCCACACACGAAGACGGACAACGTGCTAAGGGAGTGCGGGAAGTTTTCCTGTGAAAATGGCCTGTGGGTCGGTGGGACTGGCTGCTTCACTGCCCTCCAGTGGGCCACATTTCCCTGGATGGGAATCCTCCTGGAGTCTCCTGTCTGCCCTTGGAGCTCCCTCCTGATGGTTTTAGGACCAAGGGACTCCAACTTCAGCATTGTGTCCCATGTCCTCAGGGATGGTGGTAATGGTCCATCAGGATCGTCTGGGAGGGTGCTCCAGGTTCCTGCTTCACCAGGCACAGGTGCGGTGACAAGAAGCCCCAGAGGCGTCCCCAAATTCAGCATTGTGCCCCCAGGAATGCTGGTAATGGGCTGTCAGGGTGGTACAGGAGGATCCTCCAGGTGGGGGCCTGGAGGCTGGAGTAAACCAGATCCCACTCAAGTTGTATGAGGAAGAGATGAGTTGAGGTGTTCATTTGGAAGAGTAATTTCGCTTTTCCAAAAATGTCAAAGTCATTGGTCTACTTTAGAATGAAGCTTATTACTACTTAGCAAACAAGTGTGTGTTTCCCCTTCTCCCAGAAACGGAACCAGGTGTGCAGCCCAGAGGTCGGAGGTGCCTTCCCATCCCCACCTGACAGCACTTCTCTGCTCTGGCTCCAGGAGCCTCAATGTTTTGAACATCAGCATGTGAGTCAGTGATGCAGCTTGTCACAGCACGTCAGCATTCAGAGAAAGCAACAGGCCCATTTGGCACAGTGTCATCTTCATGTCAGGACCGGAGGTAAAACTTCTCGTGAACCCCAAATGTCCTGGGCTTTCCTGTTCCCTCTAGTTGAGCCAAGAAGGAAAATTTCAGTAACTGTCAGCATTCTCCATTTGGTGCAGGAGTTACTTAAATTCCCTGCAGGTAGAAGATTGCAGGGGATCCCATTTTCTCTATTCAC
>NW_027399837.1:0-6822 GCF_003265705.2 Callorhinus ursinus
CCTGCTGGAGGAGCCGTGCCCCGACTGGGCCGCAGATCACAGTTTATGGCCACCCCGAGCTGAGAGCCCGCGACTCTGCTCCGTCTCTGCAGCCGGCTTCCCCGCTCTGATACCTGGGAGCTCTGGCGCACTCAGGCACCCCCGGTCTCTCTGTGACCCCGAGGGTCCTGAGACCACACTGTCCCGGGAGGATTCCACCCCCCGCTTAGCCACTGCAGCAGCGTCCCTCCACGGAGCCAACTTCTAAAAGGTCCGATTTTGTGCTCCGCGGCTCTAGCACTTGCCAGAAGCGGCCGGCGGAGGCCCCTCCCCCGCCGTCTATCCTCCCGAATATTGCCTCGGATTCACTTCTCCGCACGTCCTACCTTCCAGAAAGTGGTCGCTTTTCTGTTCAGAGAGTTGTTGCTACTCTCTTCTTCGGTCTCCTGTTGAGTTCGTAGGTGTTCCGAATGGTTTGATCCCTATTCAGCTGAATTCTTGAGACCAGACGAAATCTAGGTCTCCTACTCCTCCGCCATCTTGCTCCGCCCCCAACATTTTTTTTTTTTAAAGATTTGATTTATGAGAGAGAGAGAGAACGCACAAGCTGGGGGGCAGGTAGGCAGAGGGAGAAGCAGGCTCCCCACTGAGCAGGGAGCCCCATGTGGGGTTTAATCTCAGGACCCTGGGATCATGACCTGAGCCGAAGGCAGACTCTTAACCGACTGAGCCACCCAGGTACCCCTCCTATAACCATTCTTGAGCTTCATTCTAGTTAGGTTTTATGGAAAGTTTGACCATTTTTGGTAATTTTTATATTTGCTAGGTGGGACCATAGTCTAGAGTTAAGTATTCCCCACTATTGAGTGAGGACCCTCCTGAGGACTATGAATTCTATGTCCATGAATTACGAGGTTTTGTAATCTGAGTGGTGGAAATGGCAACTTTAGAACATTATGTATTATATTCCATTTTAATGTAAAATGTACATATGTGTTTCCCTTATTTAGTGATTGTTTTATGAATACATCTAATGTGATAGACATCAGGAATAGAATAGCAAATGAAACAAAATCCTTTCTCTCAAGGAGTCTACATTCTATGGCTGGAGACTTATAAGGCAATAGTTATATAATATGTCAGGTAGTAATATGTGCTTTGAAGAAAATAAAGCCACGTAAGGAGAGAGAACATGATGGAGAGTGGGATAGGGTACAGTAACATGAGTGGGAATAACTCCTTGAAAAGATGACATTTGAGCAGAGACTAGAATATGAAGTAAAGGAACATACCCGGGGCTGTCGGGGGGAAGGACATTCTAGATATTTGAATAAGTGCTGAGACGGAAGAGTAAGCCAGGAGAATCGGTTTGGCTTGTTTGAGGAAGATCAAAGAGATCACTGGGGTGCTGGTAGAAAGTTAGGCGAGTAACAGTGGGGGTGAGTGTGGAGAGAGCACAAGGACAGTGGGAGATCATGTGAGGCTTTGCTGCCTGTGGTAAGAACTTCGGGTTTTGCTCTGAGTGTGATAGAAATAATTTAGGGGTTTTGAGAAATGGTAATGGCATGACCTGCCTTACCTTTTTAAAGGTATACTATGTAGCCATATGGGGAATTGACTGCAGGTGAAGGGCAGTAACAAGGAGACCAGGTTAAAAGCTGTATAATCACTCTGTCCAAAGTAGTTGGTGGTGGTGAAGGCATTGGGGGAAATAATCAGATTCGGGATGTGGTTAGAAGTTAGAGCCTGCAGGATTTGTTGATGGGTTAGATGTAGGGTAAGAGAAAGAATGAAATTAAGAATGGCTCCTCAGTGCTTTTGTTTAGTTTTTGCCCCCTCCTTGCACTCCTGATACCCACCAAGAAAAATAGTTGCCATTAGTAGGATGGAGAAGACTGGGAGAGGAGAATCAAGAATTCAGGTTTGACCTGTTGAGTTTGAGATTCCCTATACGATATCCATTAAACATTACAAGTCTGGAGTTCAAAGGAGAAGTCTGGGCTGGAGAGCTATTAACATGTAGAAGGCGTGTGAAGCATGGGCCTAAATGAGATCACCTAGGGAGTAAGTATAGATGGAGAATGAAAGAAGGCTGAGGATTGGATTATCCTACATTTAGAGGTCAGGAGGTTGAGGAAGAGCCATCAAAGGAGACCAAGAAGGAATGGGCAAAGAGACAGGGAGAGGGACATCCTGGGAGCTAAGAGAAGAAAATGTTTCCAGAATAGAGGGTGCAATATACTGTGTCAATTGCTCTTCAGAGTTGAAGAAAATGAGGTCTTAGAATTGACTCTGAGATTTGGCAATGTGGAGGACGTCGGTGACCTTGACGAGTGCAGTCTTGTGGAAGTGGTAGGAATGAAATTCTGATTGGGTGAGTTCAAGAGAGCCTGGGGAGAGGAACTGGCAGTAGTGAGCGTGGATGGTCTTTGGAATCATGTTGTGAAGGGGGACACAGGAATAGAGTGTAAGCAGATGTCTATGCCCGATGTGCTTAGATGTCTTAGAAGAGGCAAAAGAAAGGGCACCCTGTGGTTACCTCTGAGAGAGACTGAGTGGACTAGGGTAGAGAGGAGATGGAGGAAACATTGTGTATTTTTTTTTTTTCTTCATGCTTGTGGTGCTTTTAACGAGACACAATCCTCCCAAGGTTTACATCAATACATGAATGTACATATAAAGATAGAATATGGTATACATAGCATGATTAGGTTAAACCATCAGAAAAAAACTGCAGAGAAAAGGAGGAAAATATATAAAGTATTTAAAATAAAGTATAAGTGGGATGAACTTTGGAATCAAAGTACTAGGAGCTTCCATACAAATCACTTCATGTCTCTTAGTCTTGACTTCCTTATTTGTAAGTAATAAAGATACTATCATCAAGGGTTAGTGTGAAGCCTATCTGGAATGATGTATGTTAAGTGCTTAGAAATCAGTAGGTTCCTGGGCCATTATTATTGCTTGAATTTTCCATATTGTCTCATGTTCTAAAAGGGACAAAATATTCATGAATTACTAGTATACTTAAAAGTTAGAAACCCTGAAAACGGACCGGAACAGCAGTTAGTAGTGTTTGGTTCTAGGTTATCTCCTATTCAGTATAGTTTCTGTGCTTTTAAAAACCAGCAGGTCAGCAAATAGTTTAAGTAGAAACATCAGGTGATTTTTTTTTTTTTTTCTTGCCCGGGTCACTGGCTGTTTTGAACAAGAACAGAAGGTATATGGGGGCTGAGGAGGACTGAAAGCTCAGAAGGGACCTACTGTCTGAAAAATTAGTTGGAGAAAATCCAATGCATCAAAAAAATAGGGTAACGAAAATGTGATTTCCTTCATAGATAGCCTTCAAGGCCTGCATCTGCTGCCTGGGTTGAGGTCTTCTGTGTGGCTCGTGAAGAGGGTGGCTTGCAAGAACAGTTCCTGTTGAACTCTTGCCCTGGCGTCCTTACTTATAAAGTCTCCTCTCACTTCCAGGAGTGTCCCAGTGTGGATGACAAATTGTAAGGTCCCCCTACCTAAGGGACGTGGAACCTGCAGTGGTTTTCACAGGATTCGACACTGCTTTTGGATGGGTTTGCTCGAAGATTTGCATATTAACAGGGGGAGAGGATGGTGTGCCAGTAAGACTGAAAGGACGTCCAGGTCAGCTTCTAAACTGAAATTCTGTGGTGAAGTGCAGAGGGACAACATTTGGGATGGGACAGTGACATTTTCCTGTCCTGGCCACATGGGGAGGGTAAGTGCGGGTTCTTCTTATAAGCCTGAGGAGGCCATATTTAGTATAACATGTTGCAAACAGTAAGATTCTACTGAAAATGTAAAGTGCTTTCATATGTACTATTCCATTTGAGTCTCACTATAATATCTAGTTTGGTTTTTTAAATAGATGTGGGAATAGCTGGTAACTGATTGGGGAATAAAAGCCAAATCTCCTCATGTTCTTTCCGTTATAACACACACGTTGGAAAGCTTTTGTTAGAATATCCAGGGAAGGCTTTTTCTGACTAGGACAAAAAGTGCATCGAGGGGGCTTCCTGGAGTGAACCACACGGTTACTTGTTTAGGAGACCAAGTTCTGTTTACTCTCGGCGGTGGCTTTGCTATATAGGTATTCTTGCCTATTTCCAGTGTTTTATTTTAACTTAAAGATTTATTTATTTTAGAGCACACGCATGAGCCGGGGAAGGGGCAAAGGGAGAGAAACTCAAGCAGACTCCCTGCTGAGCATGGTGCTGACGCAGGGCTCCATCTCATGACCCTGAGACCATGACCCCATGACGCCAGCCAAAATCAAGGGTTGGCCGCTCAACTGACTGAGCCACCCAGGTGCCCCAATTTCCAATGTTTTTAATACCAACAAGCCAACAAACAGAATAGCAGTTGGTTGACTACTGTCAGATTTGGGTATGTGCCATTTATCTTAACCATGGGAATTCCTTTGCCTCCTTTTCCCCTCTGAAAGCCCAGTAAAGCAAAGGGAAGGAAAGCATTGGACAGAGTAGTTAAAAGAACTTCAAGGGGTTGACTTGATACCATTTTTGGCTCTTGCTTAGTACTTAACTCACATACCAATTTTTTATTTTTTAAGATTTTATTTATTTATTTGACAGAGAGATGAGAGCACAAGTAGGCAGAGCGGCAGGCAGAGGGAGAGGGAGAAGCAGACTCCCCGCAGACCAGGGAGCCCGGTGCGGGGCTCGATCCCAGGACCCTGGGATCATGACCTGAGCCGAAGGCAGACGCTTAAACGACTGAGCCACCCAGGCGCCCCTCACATACCAATTTTTATACTTTAAATTTTTTATTGTTATGTTAATCACCATACATTACATCATTAGTTTTTGATGTAATGTTCCATGATTCATTGTTTGTGCATAACACCGAGTGCTCCACGCAGAATGTGCCCTCTTTAATACCCATCACCAGGCTAACCCATCCCCCCACCCCCCTCCCCTCTAGAACCCTCAGTTTGTTTTTCAGAGTCCATCGTGTCTCAGGGTTCGTCTCCCCCTCCGATTTACTCCCCTTCATTCTTCCCCTCCTGCTATCTTCTTCTTCTTTTTTTTTTCTTCACATATATTGCATTATTTGTTTCAGAGGTACAGATCTGTGATTCAACAGTCTTGCACAATTCACAGCGCTCACCATAGCCCATACCCTCCCCAGTGTCTATCACCCAGCCACCCAGTCCCTCCCACCCCGCACCACTCCAGCAACTCTCAGTATGTTTCCTGAGATAAAGAATTCCTCATATCAGTGAGGTCATATGATACATGTCTTTCTCTGATTGACTTATTTCACTCAGCATAATACCCTCCAGTTCCATCCACGTCCTTGCAAATGGCTAGATCTCATTCCTTTTGATGGCTGCATAATATTCCATTGTGTATATATACCACATCTTCTTTTATAGCTTTTTTTTTTTAAGATTTTATTTATTTATTTATTTGAGAGAGAGAGAGAGAATGGGAGATAGAGAGCACGAGAGGGAAGAGGGTCAGAGGGAGAAGCAGACTCCCTGCCGAGCAGGGAGCCCGATGCGGGACTCGATCCCGGGATTCCAGGATCATGACCTGAGCCGAAGGCAGTCGCCTAACCAACTGAGCCACCCAGGCGCCCCTATATACCACATCTTCTTTATCCATTCATCTGTCGATGGACATCTTGGCTCTTTCCACAGTTTGGCTATTGTGGACATTGCTGCTATAAACAGTGGGGTGCACATACCCCTTCGGATCCCTACATTTGTATCTTTGGGGTAAATACCCAGTAGTGCAATTGCTGGATCGGATGGTAGCTCTATTTTCAACTGTTTGAGGAACCTCCATACTGTTTTCTAGAGGGGTTGCACCAGCTTGCATTCCCACCAACAGTGTAGGAGGGTTCCCCTCTCTCTGCATCCCCGTCAACATCTGTCGTTTCCTGACTTGTTAATTTTAGCCATTCTGACTGGTGTGAGGTGGTATCTCATTGAGGTTTTGATTTGGATTTCCCTGATGCGGATCGATGTTGAGCACTTTTTCATGTGTCTGTTGGCCATTTGGATGTCTTCTTTGGAAACATGTCTGTTCATGTCTTCCGCCCATTTTGTGATTGGATTATTTGTTCTTTGGGTGTTGAGTTTGATAAGTTCTTTATAGATTTTGGATACCAGCCCTTTATCTGATACGTCATTTGCAAATATTTTCTCCCATTCTGTCGGTTGTCTTTTGGTTTTGTGGACTGTTTCTTTTGCTGTGCAAAAGCTTTTTTTCTTGATGAAATCCCAGTAGTTCATTTTTGCCCTTGCTTCCCTTGCCTTTGGCGATGTTTCTAGGAAGAAGTTGCTGCGGCTGAGGTCGAAGAGTTTGCTACCTGTGTTCTCCTTTAGGATTTTGATGGACTCCTGTCTCACGTTCAGGTCTTTCAACCATTTGGAGTCTATTTTTGTGTGTGGTGTAAGGAAATGGTCCAGTTTCATTCTTTTGCACGTGGCTGTCCAATTTTCCCAACACCATTTGTTAAAGAGACTGTCTTTTTTCCACTGGATATTCTTTCCTGCTTTGTCAAAGATTAGTTGACCATAGAGTTGAGGGTCCATTTCTGGGCTCTCTGTTCTGTTCCATTGATCTATGTGTCTGTTTTTGTGCCAGTACCATACTGTCTTGATGATGACAGCTTTGTAATAGAGCTGGAAGTCCAGAATTGTGATGCCGCCAGCTTTGCTTTTCTTTTTTAACATTCCTCTGGCTGTTCGGGGTGTCTTCTGGTTCCATACAAATTTTAGGTTTATTTGTTCCATTTCTTTGAAAAAATGGATGGTATTTTGATGAGGATTACATTGAATGTGTAGATTGCTCTAGG
>NW_027399838.1:0-6821 GCF_003265705.2 Callorhinus ursinus
ATCATCTAAGCAAAAGATCAACAAGGAAATAAAGACTTTAAATGACATACTGGACCAAATGGACTTCACAGATATATTCAGAATATTTCATCCCAAAGTAACAGAATACAAGTTCTTCTCTAGTGCCCATGGAACACTCTCCAGAATAGATCACATACTAGGTCACAAATCAGGTCTCAAACAGTACCAAAAGATTGGGAGCATTCCCTGCATATTATTGGACCACAATGCTTTGAAACTAGAACTCAATCACAAGGGGAAAGTCGGAAAGAACTCAAATACATTGAGGCTACAGGGCATCCTACTAAGGAATGAATGGGTCAACCAGGAAATTAAAGAAAAATTTTAAAAATTCATGGAAGTAAATGAAAATGAAAACACAACTGTTCAAAATCTTTGGGATGCAGCAAAGGCAATCCTAAGAGGAAAGTATATAGCAATGAAAGCATTGAACAAGAATGCTTTCATTCTTTTTTTTTTTAAAGATTTTATTTAATTGACAGAGAGAGAGAGAGAGAGAGAGAGAGCGAGAGAGGGAACACAAGCAGGAGGAGTGGGAGAGGGAGAAGCAGGCTTCCTGCTGAGCAGGGAGCCCAATGTGGGGCTTGATCCCGGGACTCCAGGATCATGACCTGAGCCGAAGGCAGTCGCTTAACCAACTGAGCCACCCAGGCACCCCAAATGTTTTCATTCTTGTTCAAGAAACAAGAAACAAGAAACAAGAAAAGTCTCAAATACACAACCTAACCCTACACCTAAAGAAGCTGGAGAAAGAACAGCAAAAAAAGCCTAAACCCAGAAGGAGAAGATAAATAATAAAGATCAGAGCAGAAATCAATGAAATAGAAACCAAAAGAACAGTAGAATAGATCAACAAAACTAGGGTCTGGTTCTTTGAAAGAATTAATAAGATTGATAAACCCCTGGCCAGACTTATCAAAAAGAAAAAAGAAATGACCCAAATCAACAAAATCATGAATGAAAGAGGAGAGATCACAACCAACACCAAAGCAATACAAACGATTATAAGAACATATTATGAGCAACTCTATGCCAGCAAATTAGACAGTCTGGACGAAAAGGATGGGTTCCTAGAGATGTATCAACTACCAAAACTGAACCAGGAAGAAATAGAAAACCTGAACAGACCTATAACCACTAAGGAAATTGAAGCAGTCATCAAAAAACCTCCCAACAAACAAGAGCTCAGGGCCAGATGGCTTCCCAGGGGAATTCTACCAAACATTTAAAGAAGAATTAATACCTATTCTTCTGAAACTGTTCCAAAAAATAGAAATGGAAGGAAAACTTCCAAACTCATTTTATGAGGCCACCATTACCTTGATCCCAAAACCAGACAAAGACTCCATCAAAAAGGAGTATTACAGACCAATATCTCTGATGAACATGGATGCAAAAATCCTCACCAAAATACTAGCCAATAGGATCCAACAGTACATTAAAAGGATTATTCATCACGACCAAGTGGGATTTACTCCTGGGCTGCAAGTTTTGTTCAACATCCGCAAATCAATCAATGTGATACATTCATAAAAGAAAGAACAAGAACCATACGATCCTCTCAATAGATGTGGAAAAAGCATTTGACAAAGTACAGCATCCTTTCTCGATCAAAACTCTTCAGAGTGTAGGGATAGAGGGTACATACCTAAACATCATAAAAGGCATCTATGAAAAACCCACAGCAAATACCATTCTCAATGGGGAAAAACTGAGAGCTTCTCCCCCAAGGTCCGGAACGTGGCAGGGATGTCCACTATCACCACTGCTATTCAAAATAGTACTAGAAGCCTTCACCACAACAATGAGACAACAAAAAGAAATAAAAGGCACCCAAATCAGCAAAGAAGAAGTCAAACTCTCACTGTTTGCTGTTGATATGATACTTTATGTGGAAAACCCAAAAGACTCCACCCAAAACTGCTAGAACTCATACAGGAATTCAGTAAAGTGGCAGGATATAAAATCAATGCACAGAAATCAGTTGCTTTTCTATACACCAACAACAAGACAGAAGAAAGAGAAATTAAGGAGTCGATCCCCTTTACAATTGCACCCAAAACCATAAGATACCTAGGAATAAATCTAACCAAAGAGGCAAAGAATCTGTACTCAGAAAACTCTAAAGTACTCATGAAAGAAATTGAGGAAGACACAAAGAAATGGAAAAACGTCCCATGTTCATGGATAGGAAGAACAAATATTGTGAAGAGGTCAATGTTTCCTTAGAGCAATCTACACATTTAATGCAATCCCCATCAAAATACTGTCCACTTTTTTTCAAAGAAATGGCACAAAGAATCCTAAAGTTTGTATGGAACCAGAAAAGACCCTGAATATCCAGAGGAATGTTGAAAAAGAAAAACAAAGCTGGTGGCATCACACTTCCAGACTTCAAGCTCTATTACAAAGCTGTCATTATCAAGACAGTATGGTACTAGCACAAAAACAGACAACCAAATCCATGGAACAGAATAGAGAGCCCAGAAATGGACCCTCAACTCTATGGTCAACTAATCTTCGACAAAGCAGGAAAGAATGTCCAATGGAAAAAAGACTGTCTCTTCAACAAATGGTGTTGGGAAAATTGGACAGGCACATGCAGAAGAATGAACCTGGACCATTTTCTTACACCACACACAAAAATAGACTCCAAATGGATGAAAGACTTAAATGTGAGACAGGAGTCCATCAGAATCCTAGAGGAGAACACAGGCAGCAACATCTTTGACCTCAGCCACAGCAACTTCTTCCTAGAAACATTGCCAAAGGCAAGGGAAGCAAGGGCAAAAAGGAACTACTAGGACTTCATCAAGATAAAAAGCTTTTGCACAGCAAAGGAAACAGTCAACAAAACCAAAAGATAACTGACAGAGTGGGAGAAGATATTTTCAAATGACATATTAGATAAAGGACTAGTATCCAAAATCTATAAAGAACTTATCAAACTCAACACCCAAAGAACAAATGATCCAATCAAGAAATGGGCAGAAGACATGAACAGACATTTTTCCAAAGAAGACATCCAAATGGCCAATAGACACATGCAAAAGTGTTCAACTTCACTTGGCATCAGGGAAATCCAAATCAAAACCTCAATGAGATACCACCTCACACCAGTCAGAATGGCTAAAATTAACAAGTCAGGAAATGACAGATGTTGGCGAGGATGCAGAGAAAGGGGAAGCCTCCTACACTATTGGTGGGAATGCAAGCTGGTGCAGCCACTCTGGAAAGCAGTATGGATGTTCCCCCAAAATTTGAAAATAGAACTACCCTATGACCCAGCAATTGCACTACTGGGTATTTACCCCAAAGATGCAAATGTAGGGATCCGAAGGGGTACATACACCCCAATGTTATAGCAACAATATCCACCATAGCCAAAGTATGGAAAGAGCCAAGATGTCCATCAAAGGATGAATGGATAAAGAAGATGTGGTATATATATATATACAATGGAATATTATGCAGCCTTAACAAAACACGAAGTCTTGCCATTTGCAACCACGTGGATGGAAATAGAGGGTATTATGCAAGTGAAATAAGTCAGTCAGAGAAAGACATATATGATCTCACTGATATGAGGAATTCTTAATCTCAGGAAATAAACTGAGGGTTGCTGGATTGATGGGGGTGGGAGGGATGGGGTGATTGGGTGATGGACATTGTGGGGGGGCATGTGCTATGGTGAGCACTGTGAATTGTGTAAGACTATGAATCACAGACCTGTACCTCTGAAACAAATAATACATTATATGTTAAAAAAAATAAAAAGAGGGAGGAGTAGGAGACCTAGATTTCGTCTGGTCTCAGGAATTCAGCTGAATAGGGATCAAACCATTCTGAACACCTACGAACTCAACAGGAGATCGAACAGGAGAGTAGCAACAACTCTCTGAACAGAGAAGCGACCACTTACTGGAAGGTAGGGCGTGCGGAGAAGTGAATCCGAGGCGATATTCGGGAGGATAGACGGCGGGGGAGGGGCCTCCGCCGGCCGCTTCTGGCAAGTGATAGAGCCGCGGAGCACAAAATCGGACCTTTTAGAAGTTGACACGGTGGAGGGATGTCGCTGCAGTGGCTAAGCGGGGGGTGGAATCCTCCCGGGACAGTGTGGTCTCAGGACCCTTGGGTCACGGAGAGACCGGGGGTGCCTGAGTGCGCCAGAGCTCCCAGGTATCAGAGCGGGGAAGCCGGCTGCAGAGACGGAGCAGAGTTGCGGGCTCTCAGCTCGGGGTTGCCATAAACTGTGATCTGCGGCCCAGTCGGGGCACGGCTCCCCCAGCAGGGACCCAACAAGCAGCAGATCCGGGGAGACTCCCCTTCCTTCCCGGGGAGGAGCGGTGCGGGAACGCACTGCAGGGATCTGCTGGGTTTGGAGACTCCGTGCGGGGTCGGGTGCCAGAGATAGCAACGCTCGATCACAGGCCGGGTGAGCACGGAGTGCGGCCGGAGACCGGGGACACGGGAGTGACTGCTTTTCTCTGGGGACACACTGAGGAGCGGGGCCCCGAGTTCTCAGCTCCTCCGGGTGGAGATTGGGAGGCCACCATTTCTGCCCTGGTCCTCCAAAGCTGTACCGAGAGCTTGCAGGGAACAAAAGCTCCTGAGAGCAAACCGGAGCAGCTTCCTTAGCCCGGACCGACAAGGGCGGGGCAATTCCGCCTCCGGCAAAGACATTTGGAAACCACAGCAACAGGCCCCTCCCCCAGAAGATCAGCACAAACAGCCAGCAAGCCAAGACCAAGTTGATCGATCAAGGAGAACGGGAGAACTCCAGCGCTAGGGGAATACTGCACATAGATTCATGGCTTTTTTTTTTTTTTTTAACATGATCCATTATTTCATCAAAGTTAATTTTTGTTGACTGTTTTTTTTTTATTTTTCTTTTTCCCTTTTTCAACCAACATCTTATCAATGCCTTTTTTAAAAAAAAAAACATTTTTTATTTTTCATTTTTAGAGTCATATTTTATCCCTTCATAGTAGTTACCCTTATTTTTGGCATATATATATAAGTTGTTCTCTCTTTAAAATTTTGGGGTACAGTTTCTTCTAACAGATCAAAATATACCCTAAATCACTAGTGTATGGCTTTGTTCTAGTCTCCTGCCTGATCACATTCTCTCCCTTTTTCCTTTTTTGTTTTTTCTTAAATCTTCTTTCTTTTTTCAAACAACTTATTTTACCAAGTCCTTTTATATAATCTTTTATAATTTTCATCTTTACAGTCATCTTCCATCCCTTCATTGTATCAACCCTTATTTTGTACATATATGTCTTTCTTCCTTTAAAATTTTAGGAGGCACTTTTTTCTAACAGACCAAAATATGCCCAAAATCTAGTGTGTGGCACTGATCTATGCACTAGCCTGATCATATTTGATCACATTCTGCTTTTTTTGTATTGTTCTGTTTTTGTTTTTATCCTTTTTTTTCCTTTTTTTTTCTCTTTCTTTTTTCTTTCTTTCCCTTTCTTTTCCCCTGGTTTCAGGTCTTTTCTGATTTGTATACAGTATATTTGCTGGGGACGTTGTAAACCTGTTAGCATTTTGTTCTCTCATTCATCTATTCTCCTCTGGACAAAATGACAAGACGAAAGAAATCACCTCAGCAAAAAGAACAAGAGGTAGTACCGTCAGCCAGGGACCTACTCAATACGGACATTAGTACGATGTCGGACCTAGAGTTCAGAATCATGACTTTAAAGATACTAGCTGGGCTTGAAAAAAGCGTGGAAGTTATTAGAGAAACCCTTTCTGGAGAAATAAAAGAACTAAAATCTAACCAAATCGAAATCAAAAAGGCTATTGATGAGGTGCAATCAAAAATGGGGGCACTAACTGCTAGGATAAATGAGGCAGAAGAGAGAATCAGCGATATAGAAGACCAAATGATGGAAAATAAAGAGGCTGAGAAAAAGAGAGAGGAACAATTACAGGATCACGAGGGCAGAATTCGAGAGATAAGTGATACGATAAGACGAAACAACATTAGAATAATTGGGATCCCAGAAGAAGAAGAAGAGAGAGAGAGGGGCAGAAGGTATATTGGAGCAAATTATAGCAGAGAACTTCCCTAATGTGAGGAAGGAAACAGGCATCAAAATCCAGGAGGCACAGAGAACCCCTCTCAAAATCAATAATAATAGATCAACACCCCGACATCTAATAGTAAAACTTACGAGTCTCAGAGACAAAGAGAAAATCCTGAAAGCAGCTCGGGAGAAGAGATATGTAACCTACAATGGTAGAAACATTAGATTGGCAACAGACCTATCCACAGAGACCTGGCAGGCCAGAAAGGACTGGCAAGATATCTTCAGAGCACTAAACGAGAAAAATATGCAGCCAAGAATACTATATCCAGCTAGGCTATCACTGAAAATAGAAGGAGAGATAAAAAGCTTCCAGAACAAACAAAAACTAAAGGAATTTGCAAACACGAAACCAGCCCTCCAAGAAATATTGAGAGGGGTCCTCTAAGCAAAGAGAGAACCTAAAAGCAGCAAAGAGCAGAAACGAACACAGACAACAGACAGTTAACAGTCACCTTATAGGTAATACAATGGCACTAAATTCATACCTTTCAATAGTTACCCTGAATATAAATGGGCTCAATGCCCCAATCAAAAGACACAGGCTATCAGATTGGATTAAAAAACAAGACCCATCCATATGCTGTCTGCAAGAGACTCATTTTAGACCCAAAGACACCCCCACATTGAAAGTGAGGGGGTGGAAAACCATTTACCATGCTAATGGACACCAAAAGAAAGCTGGGGTGGCAATCCTTATAT
>NW_027399839.1:0-6821 GCF_003265705.2 Callorhinus ursinus
ATCATCTAAGCAAAAGATCAACAAGGAAATAAAGACTTTAAATGACATACTGGACCAAATGGACTTCACAGATATATTCAGAATATTTCATCCCAAAGTAACAGAATACAAGTTCTTCTCTAGTGCCCATGGAACACTCTCCAGAATAGATCACATACTAGGTCACAAATCAGGTCTCAAACAGTACCAAAAGATTGGGAGCATTCCCTGCATATTATTGGACCACAATGCTTTGGAACTAGAACTCAATCACAAGGGGAAAGTCGGAAAGAACTCAAATACATTGAGGCTACAGGGCATCCTACTAAGGAATGAATGGGTCAACCAGGAAATTAAAGAAAAATTTTAAAAATTCATGGAAGTAAATGAAAATGAAAACACAACTGTTCAAAATCTTTGGGATGCAGCAAAGGCAATCCTAAGAGGAAAGTATATAGCAATGAAAGCATTGAACAAGAATGCTTTCATTCTTTTTTTTTTTAAAGATTTTATTTAATTGACAGAGAGAGAGAGAGAGAGAGAGAGAGCGAGAGAGGGAACACAAGCAGGAGGAGTGGGAGAGGGAGAAGCAGGCTTCCTGCTGAGCAGGGAGCCCAATGTGGGGCTTGATCCCGGGACTCCAGGATCATGACCTGAGCCGAAGGCAGTCGCTTAACCAACTGAGCCACCCAGGCACCCCAAATGTTTTCATTCTTGTTCAAGAAACAAGAAACAAGAAACAAGAAAAGTCTCAAATACACAACCTAACCCTACACCTAAAGAAGCTGGAGAAAGAACAGCAAAAAAAGCCTAAACCCAGAAGGAGAAGATAAATAATAAAGATCAGAGCAGAAATCAATGAAATAGAAACCAAAAGAACAGTAGAATAGATCAACAAAACTAGGGTCTGGTTCTTTGAAAGAATTAATAAGATTGATAAACCCCTGGCCAGACTTATCAAAAAGAAAAAAGAAATGACCCAAATCAACAAAATCATGAATGAAAGAGGAGAGATCACAACCAACACCAAAGCAATACAAACGATTATAAGAACATATTATGAGCAACTCTATGCCAGCAAATTAGACAGTCTGGACGAAAAGGATGGGTTCCTAGAGATGTATCAACTACCAAAACTGAACCAGGAAGAAATAGAAAACCTGAACAGACCTATAACCACTAAGGAAATTGAAGCAGTCATCAAAAAACCTCCCAACAAACAAGAGCTCAGGGCCAGATGGCTTCCCAGGGGAATTCTACCAAACATTTAAAGAAGAATTAATACCTATTCTTCTGAAACTGTTCCAAAAAATAGAAATGGAAGGAAAACTTCCAAACTCATTTTATGAGGCCACCATTACCTTGATCCCAAAACCAGACAAAGACTCCATCAAAAAGGAGTATTACAGACCAATATCTCTGATGAACATGGATGCAAAAATCCTCACCAAAATACTAGCCAATAGGATCCAACAGTACATTAAAAGGATTATTCATCACGACCAAGTGGGATTTACTCCTGGGCTGCAAGTTTTGTTCAACATCCGCAAATCAATCAATGTGATACATTCATAAAAGAAAGAACAAGAACCATACGATCCTCTCAATAGATGTGGAAAAAGCATTTGACAAAGTACAGCATCCTTTCTCGATCAAAACTCTTCAGAGTGTAGGGATAGAGGGTACATACCTAAACATCATAAAAGGCATCTATGAAAAACCCACAGCAAATACCATTCTCAATGGGGAAAAACTGAGAGCTTCTCCCCCAAGGTCCGGAACGTGGCAGGGATGTCCACTATCACCACTGCTATTCAAAATAGTACTAGAAGCCTTCACCACAACAATGAGACAACAAAAAGAAATAAAAGGCACCCAAATCAGCAAAGAAGAAGTCAAACTCTCACTGTTTGCTGTTGATATGATACTTTATGTGGAAAACCCAAAAGACTCCACCCAAAACTGCTAGAACTCATACAGGAATTCAGTAAAGTGGCAGGATATAAAATCAATGCACAGAAATCAGTTGCTTTTCTATACACCAACAACAAGACAGAAGAAAGAGAAATTAAGGAGTCGATCCCCTTTACAATTGCACCCAAAACCATAAGATACCTAGGAATAAATCTAACCAAAGAGGCAAAGAATCTGTACTCAGAAAACTCTAAAGTACTCATGAAAGAAATTGAGGAAGACACAAAGAAATGGAAAAACGTCCCATGTTCATGGATAGGAAGAACAAATATTGTGAAGAGGTCAATGTTTCCTTAGAGCAATCTACACATTTAATGCAATCCCCATCAAAATACTGTCCACTTTTTTTCAAAGAAATGGCACAAAGAATCCTAAAGTTTGTATGGAACCAGAAAAGACCCTGAATATCCAGAGGAATGTTGAAAAAGAAAAACAAAGCTGGTGGCATCACACTTCCAGACTTCAAGCTCTATTACAAAGCTGTCATTATCAAGACAGTATGGTACTAGCACAAAAACAGACAACCAAATCCATGGAACAGAATAGAGAGCCCAGAAATGGACCCTCAACTCTATGGTCAACTAATCTTCGACAAAGCAGGAAAGAATGTCCAATGGAAAAAAGACTGTCTCTTCAACAAATGGTGTTGGGAAAATTGGACAGGCACATGCAGAAGAATGAACCTGGACCATTTTCTTACACCACACACAAAAATAGACTCCAAATGGATGAAAGACTTAAATGTGAGACAGGAGTCCATCAGAATCCTAGAGGAGAACACAGGCAGCAACATCTTTGACCTCAGCCACAGCAACTTCTTCCTAGAAACATTGCCAAAGGCAAGGGAAGCAAGGGCAAAAAGGAACTACTAGGACTTCATCAAGATAAAAAGCTTTTGCACAGCAAAGGAAACAGTCAACAAAACCAAAAGATAACTGACAGAGTGGGAGAAGATATTTTCAAATGACATATTAGATAAAGGACTAGTATCCAAAATCTATAAAGAACTTATCAAACTCAACACCCAAAGAACAAATGATCCAATCAAGAAATGGGCAGAAGACATGAACAGACATTTTTCCAAAGAAGACATCCAAATGGCCAATAGACACATGCAAAAGTGTTCAACTTCACTTGGCATCAGGGAAATCCAAATCAAAACCTCAATGAGATACCACCTCACACCAGTCAGAATGGCTAAAATTAACAAGTCAGGAAATGACAGATGTTGGCGAGGATGCAGAGAAAGGGGAAGCCTCCTACACTATTGGTGGGAATGCAAGCTGGTGCAGCCACTCTGGAAAGCAGTATGGATGTTCCCCCAAAATTTGAAAATAGAACTACCCTATGACCCAGCAATTGCACTACTGGGTATTTACCCCAAAGATGCAAATGTAGGGATCCGAAGGGGTACATACACCCCAATGTTATAGCAACAATATCCACCATAGCCAAAGTATGGAAAGAGCCAAGATGTCCATCAAAGGATGAATGGATAAAGAAGATGTGGTATATATATATATACAATGGAATATTATGCAGCCTTAACAAAACACGAAGTCTTGCCATTTGCAACCACGTGGATGGAAATAGAGGGTATTATGCAAGTGAAATAAGTCAGTCAGAGAAAGACATATATGATCTCACTGATATGAGGAATTCTTAATCTCAGGAAATAAACTGAGGGTTGCTGGATTGATGGGGGTGGGAGGGATGGGGTGATTGGGTGATGGACATTGTGGGGGGGCATGTGCTATGGTGAGCACTGTGAATTGTGTAAGACTATGAATCACAGACCTGTACCTCTGAAACAAATAATACATTATATGTTAAAAAAAATAAAAAGAGGGAGGAGTAGGAGACCTAGATTTCGTCTGGTCTCAGGAATTCAGCTGAATAGGGATCAAACCATTCTGAACACCTACGAACTCAACAGGAGATCGAACAGGAGAGTAGCAACAACTCTCTGAACAGAGAAGCGACCACTTACTGGAAGGTAGGGCGTGCGGAGAAGTGAATCCGAGGCGATATTCGGGAGGATAGACGGCGGGGGAGGGGCCTCCGCCGGCCGCTTCTGGCAAGTGATAGAGCCGCGGAGCACAAAATCGGACCTTTTAGAAGTTGACACGGTGGAGGGATGTCGCTGCAGTGGCTAAGCGGGGGGTGGAATCCTCCCGGGACAGTGTGGTCTCAGGACCCTTGGGTCACGGAGAGACCGGGGGTGCCTGAGTGCGCCAGAGCTCCCAGGTATCAGAGCGGGGAAGCCGGCTGCAGAGACGGAGCAGAGTTGCGGGCTCTCAGCTCGGGGTTGCCATAAACTGTGATCTGCGGCCCAGTCGGGGCACGGCTCCCCCAGCAGGGACCCAACAAGCAGCAGATCCGGGGAGACTCCCCTTCCTTCCCGGGGAGGAGCGGTGCGGGAACGCACTGCAGGGATCTGCTGGGTTTGGAGACTCCGTGCGGGGTCGGGTGCCAGAGATAGCAACGCTCGATCACAGGCCGGGTGAGCACGGAGTGCGGCCGGAGACCGGGGACACGGGAGTGACTGCTTTTCTCTGGGGACACACTGAGGAGCGGGGCCCCGAGTTCTCAGCTCCTCCGGGTGGAGATTGGGAGGCCACCATTTCTGCCCTGGTCCTCCAAAGCTGTACCGAGAGCTTGCAGGGAACAAAAGCTCCTGAGAGCAAACCGGAGCAGCTTCCTTAGCCCGGACCGACAAGGGCGGGGCAATTCCGCCTCCGGCAAAGACATTTGGAAACCACAGCAACAGGCCCCTCCCCCAGAAGATCAGCACAAACAGCCAGCAAGCCAAGACCAAGTTGATCGATCAAGGAGAACGGGAGAACTCCAGCGCTAGGGGAATACTGCACATAGATTCATGGCTTTTTTTTTTTTTTTTAACATGATCCATTATTTCATCAAAGTTAATTTTTGTTGACTGTTTTTTTTTTATTTTTCTTTTTCCCTTTTTCAACCAACATCTTATCAATGCCTTTTTTAAAAAAAAAAACATTTTTTATTTTTCATTTTTAGAGTCATATTTTATCCCTTCATAGTAGTTACCCTTATTTTTGGCATATATATATAAGTTGTTCTCTCTTTAAAATTTTGGGGTACAGTTTCTTCTAACAGATCAAAATATACCCTAAATCACTAGTGTATGGCTTTGTTCTAGTCTCCTGCCTGATCACATTCTCTCCCTTTTTCCTTTTTTGTTTTTTCTTAAATCTTCTTTCTTTTTTCAAACAACTTATTTTACCAAGTCCTTTTATATAATCTTTTATAATTTTCATCTTTACAGTCATCTTCCATCCCTTCATTGTATCAACCCTTATTTTGTACATATATGTCTTTCTTCCTTTAAAATTTTAGGAGGCACTTTTTTCTAACAGACCAAAATATGCCCAAAATCTAGTGTGTGGCACTGATCTATGCACTAGCCTGATCATATTTGATCACATTCTGCTTTTTTTGTATTGTTCTGTTTTTGTTTTTATCCTTTTTTTTCCTTTTTTTTTCTCTTTCTTTTTTCTTTCTTTCCCTTTCTTTTCCCCTGGTTTCAGGTCTTTTCTGATTTGTATACAGTATATTTGCTGGGGACGTTGTAAACCTGTTAGCATTTTGTTCTCTCATTCATCTATTCTCCTCTGGACAAAATGACAAGACGAAAGAAATCACCTCAGCAAAAAGAACAAGAGGTAGTACCGTCAGCCAGGGACCTACTCAATACGGACATTAGTACGATGTCGGACCTAGAGTTCAGAATCATGACTTTAAAGATACTAGCTGGGCTTGAAAAAAGCGTGGAAGTTATTAGAGAAACCCTTTCTGGAGAAATAAAAGAACTAAAATCTAACCAAATCGAAATCAAAAAGGCTATTGATGAGGTGCAATCAAAAATGGGGGCACTAACTGCTAGGATAAATGAGGCAGAAGAGAGAATCAGCGATATAGAAGACCAAATGATGGAAAATAAAGAGGCTGAGAAAAAGAGAGAGGAACAATTACAGGATCACGAGGGCAGAATTCGAGAGATAAGTGATACGATAAGACGAAACAACATTAGAATAATTGGGATCCCAGAAGAAGAAGAAGAGAGAGAGAGGGGCAGAAGGTATATTGGAGCAAATTATAGCAGAGAACTTCCCTAATGTGAGGAAGGAAACAGGCATTAAAATCCAGGAGGCACAGAGAACCCCTCTCAAAATCAATAAAAATAGGTCAACACCCCGACATCTAATAGTAAAACTTACGAGTCTCAGAGACAAAGAGAAAATCCTGAAAGCAGCTCGGGAGAAGAGATATGTAACCTACAATGGTAGAAACATTAGATTGGCAACAGACCTATCCACAGAGACCTGGCAGGCCAGAAAGGACTGGCAAGATATCTTCAGAGCACTAAACGAGAAAAATATGCAGCCAAGAATACTATATCCAGCTAGGCTATCACTGAAAATAGAAGGAGAGATAAAAAGCTTCCAGAACAAACAAAAACTAAAGGAATTTGCAAACACGAAACCAGCCCTCCAAGAAATATTGAGAGGGGTCCTCTAAGCAAAGAGAGAACCTAAAAGCAGCAAAGAGCAGAAACGAACACAGACAACAGACAGTTAACAGTCACCTTATAGGTAATACAATGGCACTAAATTCATACCTTTCAATAGTTACCCTGAATATAAATGGGCTCAATGCCCCAATCAAAAGACACAGGCTATCAGATTGGATTAAAAAACAAGACCCATCAATATGCTGTCTGCAAGAGACTCATTTTAGACCCAAAGACACCCCCAGATTGAAAGTGAGGGGGTGGAAAACCATTTACCATGCTAATGGACACCAAAAGAAAGCTGGGGTGGCAATCCTTATAT
>NW_027399840.1:0-6818 GCF_003265705.2 Callorhinus ursinus
CAAAGATTATTTGAACATAGACTTGAGGGTCCATATCTGGGTTCTCTCTTCTGTTCCATTGGTCTATATGCCTGTTTTTGTGCCAGTACCAAGCTGTCTTGGTGATCACAGCTTTGTAATATAGCTTGAAATCGGGCAACGTGATGCCCCCAGCTTTGTTTTTCTTTTTCAGCATTTCCTTGGCGATTCGGGGTCTTTTCTGATTCCATACAAATTTTAGGATTGTTTGTTCCAGCACTTTGAAAAATGTCGTTGGAATTTTGATCGGGATGGCATTGAAGGTATAGATTGCTCTGGGTAGCATAGACATTTTAACAATGTTTATTCTTCCAATCCATGAGCATGAAATATTTTTCCATCTTTTCGTGTCTTCTTCAATTTCTTTCATAAGTATTCTGTAGTTCCTAGAGTATAGATCCTTTACCTCTTTGGTTAGGTTTATTCCAAGGTATCTTATGGTTTTTGGTGCTATTGTAAATGGAATCGTTTCCCTAATTTCTCTTTCTACAGTTGCGTTGTTAGTGTATAAGAAATCAACTGATTTCTGTGTGTTGATTTTGTATCCTGCCACATTACTGAATTGTTGTATGAGTTCTAGTAATTTGGGGGTGGAGTCTTTTGGGTTTTCCACATAAAGTATCATGTCATCTGTGAAAAGAGAGAGTTTGATTTCTTTGCCAATTTGAATACCTTTTATTTCTTTTCGTTGTCTGATTGCTGTTGCTAGGACTTCTAGTACTATGTTGAACAATAGTGGTGAGAGTGGGCATTCTTGACGTGTTCCTGATCTTAAGGGAAAGGCTTTCAGCTTTTCCCCATTGAGGATGATATTCGCTGTGGGTTTTTCATACATGGAATTTATGAACTTGAAGAATGTTCCCTCTATCCCTATACTCTGAAGAGTTTTAATCAGGAAAGGATGTTGTACTTTGTCAAATGCTTTTTCTGCATCAATTGAGAGGACCATATCGTTCTTCTCCCTCCTCTTATTAATGTGTTCTATCACATTGATTGATTTGCGAATTTTGAACCACCCTTGCATCCTGGGGATAAATCCCACTTGGTTGTGGTGGATGATCCTTTTAATGTATTGTTGGAGCCTATTAGCCAGGATTTTGTTGAGGATTTTGGAATCCATATTCATCAGGGATGTTGGTCTGAAATTCTCCTTTTTGATAGGATCTTGGCCTGGTTTGGGGACTAAGGTAATGGTGGGCTCATAGAATGAGTTTGGAAGTTTTCCATCTGTTTCTATTTTTTGAAACAGCTTCAGTAGAATAGGTATTATTTCTTCTTTGAATGTTTGGTAGAATTCCCCAGAGAATCCATCAGGCCCTGGACTCTTGTTTTTTGGGAGGTTTTTGATCACTGCTTCAATCTCGTTACTGGTTATTGGCCTGTTCAGGTTGTCAATTCTTCCTGTTTCAGTCTTGGCAGCTTATAGTTTTCCAGGAGGGCCTCCATTTCTTCCAGATTGCTCCGTTTATTGGCATATAGTTGTTGATAATAATTTCTAATATTTGTTTCTATTTCCTTGGTGTTAGTCGTGATCTCTGCCCTTTCATTCATAATTTTATTAATTTGGGTCCTTTCTCTTTTCTTTTGCATAAATCTGGCCAGTGGTTTATCGATCTTATTAATTCTTTCAAAGAACCAACTTCTAGTTTCATTGATCTGATCTACTTTGTTTCTGGTTTCTAATTCATTGATCTCTGCTCTAATTTTAATCATTTATCTTCTAATGCATGGCTGAGGCATCGTTTGTTGCTTTTTCTCTAGTTCTTTAAGGTGTAGAGTTAGTTGGTGAATTCGGGATTTTTCTAGTTTTTGGAGTGAGGCTTGGATGGCTATGTAGTTCCCCCTTAGGACCGCCTTTGCAGTATCCCGTAGGTTTTGGACCAATGTGTTTTCGTTCTCATTGATTTCCATGAATTGTTTAAGTTCTTCTTTGATTTCCTGGTTGACTCTAACGTTCTTGAGCAGAGTGGTCTTTAGCTTCCAAGTGTTTGAATTTCTGCCAAATTTTTTCTTGTGATTGAGTTCTAGTTTTAAAGCATTGTGGTCTGAGAATATGCAGGGAATAATCTCAATCTTTTGGTATCGGTTGAGACCTGATTTGTGACCCAGTATGTGGTCTATTCTGGAGAAAGTTCCATGTGCGCTCGAGAAGAATGAGTATTCTGTTTTTTTAGGGTGGAAAGTTCTGTATATACAGAACTATGAGGTCCTTCTGGTCCAGTGTATCATTCAAAGCTCTTGTTTCCTCGTTGATTTTCTGTTTAGATGATCTGTCCATTGCTGAGAGTGGAGTATTGAGTATGATAACAATTAACATAATGTTATCAATATGACTCTTTATTTTGGTTAACAGTTGGCTTATGTAGATGGCTGCTCCCATGTTGGGGGCATAGATATTTACAATTGTTAGATCTTCTTGTTGGATAGACCCTTTAAGAATGATATATTGTCCTTCTGTGTCTCTAATTACACACTTCAGTTGAAAATCTAATTTGTCTGATATAAGAATTGGTACCCCAGCTTTCTTTTGAGGTCCGCTGGCATGGAAGATGGATCAACATCCCTTCACTTTCAGTCTGGATGTATCTTTAGGCTCAAAATGAGTCTCTTGTAGGCAGCATATTGATGGGTCTTGTCTTTTGATCCAATCTGCAACCTTGTGCTGTTTTATGGGAGCATTTAGGCCATTCACGTTGAGAGTGATTATTTTATTTTGAAGAAATATTTTTTAAATTTTTTATTGTTATGTTAATCACCATACATTACATCATTAGTTCTTGATGTAGTGTTCCATGATTCATTGTTTGTGCATAACACCTAGTGCTCCATGCAGGATGTGCCCTCTTTAATATCCATCACCAGGCGAACCCATCGCCCCACCCTCCTCCCCTCTAGAACCCACAGTTTGTTTTTCAGAGTCCATGGTCTCTCATGGTTCGTCTCCCCCTCCGACTTACTCCCCTTTATTCTTCCCCTCCTGCTATCTCCTTCTTTTTCTTTTTTCTTAACATATGTTGCATTATTTGTTTCAGGTGTACAGATCTGTGATTCAACAGTCTTGCACAATTCACAGCACTCACCATAGCACATACCCTACCCAATGTCTATCAGGCAGCCACCCCATCACTCCCACCCCCACCACTCCAGCAACACTCAGTTTGTTTCCTGAGATTAAGAATTCCTCATATCAGTGAGGTCATATGATACATATCTTTCTCTGATTGACTTATTTCACTCAGCGTAACAGCCTCCAGTTCCATCCACGTAGTTGCAAATGGCAAGATCTCATTCCTTTTGATGGCTGCATAATATTCCATTGTGTTTATATACCACCTCTTCTTTATCCATTCATCTGTCGATGGACATCCTGGCTCTTTCCACAGTTTGGCTATTGTGGATATTGCTGCTATAAACATAGGGGTGCACATACCCCTTCGGATCCCTACCTTTGTATCTTTGGGGTAAATACCCAGTAGTGCAATTGCTGGATCATATGGTAGCTCTATTTTCAACTGTTTGTGGAACCTCCATACTATTTTCCAGAGTGGCTGCACCACCTTGCATTCCCACCAACAGTGTAGGAAGGTTCCCCTTTCTCCACATCCCCACCAATGTCTGTCGTTCCTGACTTGTTAATTTTAGCCATTCTGACGGGTGTGAGGTGGTATCTCATTGAGGTTTTGATTTGGATTTCCCTGATGCCGAGCGATGTTGAGCACTTTTTCATGTGTCTGTTGGCCATTTGGATGTCTTCTTTGGAAAAATGTCTGTTCATGTCTTCTGCCCATTTCTTGATTGGATTATTTGTTCTTTGGGTGTTGAGTTTGATAAGTTCTTTATAGATTTTGGATACTAGCCCTTTATCTGATATGTCATTTGCAAATATTTTCTCCCATTCTGTCGGTTGTCTTTTGGTTTTGTGGACTGTTTCTTTTGCTGTGCAAAAGCTTTTTATCTTGATGAAATCCCAATAGTTCGTTTTTGCCCTGGGTTCCCTTGCTTTTGGCGATGTTTCTAGGAAGAAGTTGCTGTGGCTGAGGTCGAAGAGGTTGCTACCTGTGTTCTCTTTTAGGATTTTGATGGACTCCTGTCTCACGTTTAGGTCTTTCAACCATTTGGCGTTTATTTTTGTGTGTGGTGTAAGGAAATGGTCCAGTTTCATTCTTCTGCATGTGGCTGTCCAATTTTCCCAACACAATTTGTTTAGAGACTGTTTTTTTTCCATTGGACATTCTTTCCTGCTTTGTCAAAGATTAGTTGACCATAGACTTGAGAGTCCATTTCTGGCTGTTGATTCTGTTCCATTGATCTATGTGTGTGTTTTTGTGCCAGTACCATACTGTCTGGATGATGACAGCTTTGTAATAGAGCTGGAAGTCAGGAATTGTGATGCCACCAGCTTTGCTTTTCTTTTTCAATATTCTTCTGCCTATTCGGGGTCTCTTCTGGTTCCATAAAATTTTAGGATTATTTGTTCCATTTCCTTGAAACATGTGGATGGTATTTTGATGGGGATTGTATTGAATGTGTAGATTGCACTAGGTAGCATTGACATCTTCACAATGTTTGTTCTTCCAATCCGTGAGCATGGAACGTTTTTCCATTCCTTTGTGTTTCTTCAATTTCTTTCATGAGTATTTTATAGTTTTCTGAGTACAGATCCTTTGCCTCTTTGGTTAAATTTATTCCTAGGTATCTTATGGTTACGAGTACAATTGTAAATGGGATCGACTCCTTGATTTGTCTCTCTTCTATCTTGTTGTTGGTGTATAGGAATGCCACTGATTTCTGTGCATTGATTTTATGTCCTGCCACTTTACTGAATTCCTGTATGAGTTCTAGCAGTTTTGGGGTGGAGTCTTTTGGGTTTTCCACATACAGTATCATATCATCTGCAAAGAGTGAGAGTTTGACTTCCTCTTTGCCGATTTGGATGCCTTTGATTTCTTTTTGTTGTCTGATTACTGTGGCTAGGACTTCTAATACTATGTGGTGATCGTGGACATCCCTGCCGTGTTCCTGACCTTAGGGGAAAAGCTCTCAGGTTTTCCCCATTGAGGATGATATTCGCTATAGGTTTTTCATAGATGGCTTTTATGATATTGAGGTATGTACCCTCCATCCCTATACTCTGAAGAGTTTTGATCAAGAAAGGATGCTGTACTTTGTCAAATGCTTTTTCTGCATCTATTGAGAGGATCATATGATTCTTGTTCTTTCTTTTGTTAATGTATTGTATCACGTTGATTGGTTTGCGGATGTTGGACCAACCTTGCAGCCCAGGAATAAATCGCACTTGGTCATGGTGAATAATCCTTTTAATGTACTGTTGGATCCTATTGGCTAGTATTTTGGTGAGAATTTTTGCATCCATGTTCATCAAGGATATTGGTCTGTCATTCTCCTTTTTGATGGGGTCTTTGTCTGGTTTTGGGATCAAGGTAATGGTGGCCTCATAAAACGACTTTAGAAGTTTTCCTTCCATTTCTATTTTTTGGAAGAGTTTCAGGAGAATATGTATTAACTCTTTAAATGTCTGATAGAATTCCCCTGGGAAGCCATCTGGCCCTGGGCTTTTGTTTGTTGGGAGATTTTTGATGACTGCTTCAATTTCCTTAGTGGTTATAGGTCTGTTCAGGTTTTCTATTTCTTCCTGGTTTAATTTTGGTAGTTGATACATCTCTAGGAATGCACCCATTTCTTCCAGGTTATCTAATTTGCTGACATAGACTTTCTCATAATATGTTCTTATAATTGTTTGTATATCTTTGGTGTTGGTTGTGATCTCCCCCCTTTCATTCATGATTTTGTTGATTTGAGTCATTTCTCTTTTCTTTTTGATCAGTCTGGCCAGGGGTTTATCAATCTTCTTAATTCTTTCAAAGAACCAGCTCCTAGTTTCGTTGATCTGTTCTACCATTCTTTTGGTTTCTATTTCATTGATCTCTGCTCTGATCTTTATTATTTCTCTTCTCCTGCTGGGTTTAGGCTTTATTTGCTGTTCTTTCTCCAGCTCCTTTAGGTGTAGGGTTGGGTTGTGTATTTGAGACCTTTCTTGTTTCTTGAGAAAGGCTTGTATTGCTATATACTTTCCTCTCAGGACTGCCTTTGCTATATCCCAAAGATTTTGAACAGTTGTGTTTTCATTTTCATTGGTATCCATGAATTTTTTTAATTCTTCTTTAATTTCTTGGTTGACCCATTCATTCTTTAGTAGGATGCTCTTTAGCCTCCATGTATTTGAATTTCTTCCAAATCTCCTCTTGTGGTTGAGTTCTAGTTTCAAAGCATTGTGGTCTGAAAATATGCAGGGAATGATCCCACTCTTTTGGTACCAATTGAGACCTGATTTGTGACCTAGGATGTGATCAATTCTGGAGAATGTTCCATGGGCACTAGAGAAGAATGTGTATTCCGTTGCTTTGGGATGGAATGTTCTGAATATGTCTGTGAAGTCCATTTGGTCCAGGGTGTCATTTAAAGTCTTTATTTCCTTGTTGATCTTTTGCTTAGATGATCTGTCCATTTCAGTCAGGGGGGTGTGAAAGTCCCCCACTATTATTGTATTGTTGTCAATGTGTTTCTTTGCTTTTGTTATTAATTGCCTTATATAATTGGCTGCTCCCATGTTCGTGGCATAGATATTTACATTTGTTAGATCTTCTTGTTGGATAGACCCTTTAAGTAGGACATAGTGTCCTTCCTCATCTCTTATTACAGTCTTTGTTTTAAAATCTAGTTTGTCTGATATAAGGATTGCCACCCCAGCTTTCTTTTGGTGTCCATTAGCATGGTAAATG
>NW_027399841.1:0-6771 GCF_003265705.2 Callorhinus ursinus
TGCATGGTGCACTGGGTGTTATGAACAAACAATGAATCATGGAACACTGCATCAAAAACTAATGATGTAATATATGGTGATTAACATAACAATAAAAAAAATAAAAAAAAAAACCATAGTGAATATCATCCTCAGTGGGGAAAAGCTGAGAGCCTTTCCCTTAAGATCAGGAACACGTCAAGGATGCCCAATCTTGCCACTATTGTTCAACATAGTACTAGAAGTCCTAGCAACAGCAATCAGACGACAAAAAGAAATAAGAGGTATTCAAATTGGCAAAGAAGTCAAACTCTCTTTTTTTGTAGATGACATGATACTTTATGTGGAAAACCCAAAAGACTCCACCCCCAAATTACTAGAACTCATACAGCAATTCAGTAATGTGGCAGGATACAAAATCAATGCACAGAAATCAGTTGCTTCCTTATACACTAACAATGCAACTGTAGAATGAGAAATTAGATAAGTGATTCCATTTACAACAGCACCAAAACCCAAAAGATATCTCGGAATAAACCTAACCAAAGAGGTAAAGATCTATACTCTAGGAACTACACAACACTCATGAAAGAAACTGAAGAGGACACAAAAAGATCCCATGTTCATGGATATGGATCAGAAGAATAAACATTATTAAAATGTCGATGCTACCCAGAGCAATCTATACCTTCAACGCCATGCCAAAGTTCCAGTAACATTTTTGAAGGTGCTGGAACAAATTGCCAAGGAAATGTTGAAAAAGAACAACAAAGCTGGGGACATCAGTTGCCGGATTTCAAGCTATATTACAAAGCAGTGATCCCCAACACAGCATGGTACTCGCAAAAAACAGACATATAGGCCAATGGAACAGAATAGAGAGCCCAGATATGGACCCTCAACTCTATGGTCAAATGATCTTTGACAAAGCAGGAAAAAATGTGCAATGAAAAAAGAAAGTCTCTTCAATAAATGGTGCTGGGAAAATTGGACAGCTATATACAGAAGAATGAAACTTGACCATTCTCTAACACCATACGCAAAGATAAACTCAAAATGGATGAAAGACCTCCATGTGAGACAGAAATCCATCAAAATCCTAGAGGAGAACAGAGGCAGTAACCTCTTCAACATCAGCCATAGCAACTTCTTTCAAGGTACATCTCCAAAGGCTAGTGAAACAGAAGCAAAAATGAACTTTTGGGACTTCACCAAGAGAAAACTCTTTGTACAGCAAAGGAAACAGTCAACAAAACAAAGAGGCAACCCAGAGAATGGGAGAAGATATTTGCAAATGACATATCAGACAAAGCATTGATTTCCAAGATTTATAAAGAACTTCTCAAACTCAACACTGAAAAAAGAAATAATCAAGTTAAAAAATGGGCAGAAGACATGAACAGACACTTCTCCAAAGAAGACCTACAAATGGCTAGCAGACACATGAAAAAATGTTCATCACAATTAGCCGTCAGGAAAATTCAAATCAAAACCACATTGAGGTAGCACCTTACACCAGTTAGAATGGCAAAAATTGACACGGCAAGAAACAACAAATGTTAGAGTGGTTGTGGAGAAAGAGGAACCCGCTTACACTGTTGGTGGGAATGCAAGTTGGTACAGCCACTTTGGAAAACAGTGTGGAGGTGCCTCAGAAAATTGAAAATAGAGCTACCCTATGACCCAGCAATTGCACTCCTGGGTATTTACCCCAAAGACACAGACGTAGTGAAAAGAAGGGCCATATGCACCCCAATGTTCATAGCAGCAATGTCCTCAATAGCCATACTGTGGAAAGAGCCGAGATGCCCTTCAACAGATGAATGGATAAAGAAGATGTGGTCCATATATACAATGGAATATTACTCAGTCATCAGAAAGGATGAGTACCCAACTTTTGCATCAACATGGATGGGACTGGAGGAGATTATGCTAAGTGAAATAAGTCAAGCAGAGAAAGTCAGTTATCATACAGTTTCACTTATTTGTGGAACATAAGGAAAAGCATGGAGGACACTAGGAGAAGGAAGGGAAAAACGAAGGGGGGGAAATTGGAGGGAGAGATGAACCATGAGAAACTATGGACTCTGAGAAATAAACAAGGTTTTAGAGGGGCAGGGGTGATGATGGGTTAGCCTGGTGATGGGTATTAAGGAGGGCACATATTACATGGAACACTGGGTGTTATACAAAAACAATGAATCGTGGACCACCACATCAAAATCCAATGATGTATTATATGGTGACTAACATAACTTAATAACATAAAATTAAATTAAAAAGAAGAAAGAAAACCAAAGCTAGTGGCATCACAATGTCAGACTCAAGCTATATTACAAAGCTGTGATTATCAAGACAGTATGGTATTGGCACAAAAGTAGACACATAGACCAATGGTACAGAATAGAAACCCCAGAAATGGACCTTCAACTCTATACTCAACTAATCTTCAACAAAGCAAGAAAAAATATCCAATGGAAAAAAGACAGCCTCTTCAATAAATGGTTGTGGGAAAATTTAACATCCATATACAGAAGAATGAAACTGGACCATTCTCTGCACCATACACAAAGATAAACTCATTTTTATGGATGAAAGTCCTAGATGTGGAGAAAGGAATCCATCAGTATCCTAGAGGAGAACACAAGAAGCAAACTCTGACCTCGGCTACAGGAACACGTTGCTAGACACATCTCTAATGGGAAGGTAAACAAAAGCAAATGTGAACTACTGGGACTTCATCAACAGCAAAGCAAACAGTCAACAAAACTAAAAGGCAACCTACAGAATAGGAGAATGTATATGCAAATGACATATCAGATAAAGGGCTAGTATCCAAAATCTATAAAAACTTATCAAACTCAACATACACACAAAAACGAAGAATCCAATCAAGAAATGGGTAGAAGACATGAACAGACATTTCTCCAAAGAAGACATCCAAATAGCCAACAGACACATAAAAAAATGTATAACATCACTTGTCATCAGGGAAATACAGATCAAAACCACAAAGAGATACCACCTTACACAAGTTAAAATGGCTAAAATTAACAAGACAGGAAACAACAAATGTTGGCAAGGATATGGAGAAAGGTGAACCCTCTCCACTGTTGGTGGGAATGCAAGCTGGTACAACCACTCTGGCAAACAGTATGGATGTTCCTCAAGATGTTAAAAATAGAACTACCCTATGACCCAGCAATTGCACTGCTGGGTATTTACCCCCAAAGATACAAATGTAGTGAAAAGAAGGGGCACATGCACCCCAATGTTCATAGCAGCAATGTCCACAATAGCCAAACTGTGAAAGGACCCCAGATATCCTTCAACAGATGAAGGGATAAAGAAGATGTGGTTGATATATACAATGGAATATCACTCAGGCATCAGAAAGGATGAATACCTGCCATTTACATCGACATGGATGGAAATGGAGGGCATTATGCTCAGTGAAATAAGTCAAGCAGAGAAAGACAATTATCACATGGTTTCACTCATATGTGGAACATAAGGAATAGCATGGAGGACCATGGGAGAAGGGAAGGAAAACTGAATTGGAAGAAATCAGAGAGGGAGACAAACCATGACAGACTCTGGGCTCCAGGAAACAAGATGAGGGTTACAGGCGGGGGGGTGGGGTAACCGCTGATGGGTATTAAGGAGGGCACATATTGTGATGAGCACTGGGTGTTATATGCAACTTATGAATCATTGAACACTACATCAAAAAGTAATTATATGTTGGTTAATTGAAAAAAAAAAAGAGTCATGCCTTCCCCCTACTGAGCCAGCCAGGCACCCTGAGCAGCAACTCTTGATCTCTGGGTCATGAGGTCAAGCTGCACATTGGGCCTTGAGAGTTCTTAAAACAAAATAACTTAAGTAAATACATACATACATACGTACGTACTTACATACATACATGAAGTCACATTTATATTTATTCACTTGTTTCATTCCAGTTAAGCAATGGAACAGAAACTTCACACCGACTTTCTTTCTTTCTTTCTTTCTTTCTTTCTTTCTTTCTTTATCTATTTATTTATTTATTTATTTTCCTACCAGTTAGGGTTGGATTTCACAACAAAATGCCCTTACTCAAGAGAAGAGAAATTAATTGAGACTAAAATTCATTTTCCTCCAAAACAATGTTATTGGATAAATGTCTATTTACATTACTATTTCTGCTGTAAGAAATTACCACCAGAGACTTCAAAGAAAGAAACTTATGCTCTTACTGTTTTGGAGGTCAGAAGCCTGACATAAGTCTCAGTGAGTTAAAATCAAGATGTCTGCAGGGCCTGGTTCCTTCTGTATGTTCCAGGAGAGACTCTTTTTCTTTCCTTTTGCAGTTTCTAGTGACAACAAGCATTCCTGGGCTCGTTGCCCTTGCTCCATCTTCGAAGTCAGCAACGTGGCATCTTTACATCTCTCTCTGATCCAACTATTCTGCCTTCCTCTCCCACATTTAGAGGAACATGGTGATTATATTAACCCTCTGCATAATCTTGGCCAATCTTAGTTAAAGTTCAGCTCATTAATAGCCTTATTCCATTTGCTACCTTAAACTCCCTCTTCCTATAAAAAATAACATAGTCAAAGTTTCCATGGATTAGAATGTAGATGAATTCAGGAGACTCTTATTCTGCCTACTAGAAGGTCTTTTCCAAAATATTGTATTTGTTGCCACTCAAGGGTCCTTATCTAAAAGAAACAAAAACAGAATTTATCACAGCCCAGAGAATGACTGGATATTCTTGTCACTCAAAACTTTATGCAAACACGATTTGTGTGTGTGTGTGTGTGTGTGTGTGTGTGTGTGTGTGTGTGTGTGAAGAACCACCTACAACTTACTCTATCATGGGACCACAGGCTTTTTACTCAAAGAGTGGTCCACAGACCATGAACTGTAGCATCAACATCACTCAGGAGCTTGTTAGAAATGCTGAACTCCTTGGGCCACCAGCACCTTCTAAAGGAGAATCTGCATTTAAGCTAGAATCCTAGGTGATTCCCATGCATTTTGAAGTTGGAAAAGTGCTGGTCTAGAGTACATTTTCTCACACTCTCCATTTGACCTTTGAGGCAGGGTCATTATTTGTGTTGGGAGCTGTCCTGCTCATTGGAAGTGTTTAGCAGCAACCCTCAGACACTGCCAGATATATCCGGGGAAAAGCACCACCTCTGGTTGGGACCACTGGCACAGAGTTTGAAAACTGGGAGCATTCTGACAGAATGCACTTGGCACCCATCCCTTTCTGCAATAACTTTAAGATCACTAAATTCTTCAAGCCCCACGTCTCCAGAGGGAATGGAGTTTACACAGCTCTTCCTCACATAATTGACTTTTATAAAAATTAAATCAGAAAATTGCTATAAGGTGCTAAACTCGCAGTCCCTCAGCACTATAATCTGAATGTATAAATTTACATTTATATAATGTAAATATATCTCTTACAATTAACAAAAGTATCATATTGACATTTTAATTTCTAGCTCTGAATTTGTGATAGAAGTGTGGAATTCCTAATTATTTTGGCAAAATTTTCATGAAGCCAAGGAGTGTAAGGCCAGGGTTTTATATTAAAGGAACAAATTTATTACCTTTGTTGGAAAGGGGGAAAGTAACATTCTAGAGATTTCAGGGGTGTTTCTCCAGCACAATTCAATGCTTTGAAGGACGCAATGGACCTAGTCAGGATTAATTCCTCAGTCTTAAACAGGAGAAAATATTCACTCAGGAGTGGGATAAGGTGCTGGGAGTTTATTCTCTGAAAGGTAGAGGTCAGAAAAAGAGTAAGAAAAACTGACTTTACCTGGCTTATCACGCAGTCTCCTAGCAACAAAAATTCAACAGGAAAAATGTCCTTCCTGTCCACACTAGTGTCCCACAGGGAAATCATGTGCCTAAAGGTAGGAGGAACAGAGGGAAATGTGCCTAATGAGCAGACCAAAGCAGCTGTAAATACCTACTCTGCCACAGGCCCTCAGCACAGGCAACCTCGGGCTGGACAAGACCTGGTCGTTTCTTCTACAGTCCTAAGTCTGGATGGGACACTGGAGCTTGACCCATTCCTGCTCTCTTGTCTTGGGACAGATCTTCGTCCTCCATCATCTACCAACCAGGCAGGTATTTTGATTTCCACACAGAGACCTTCCTCTGTGAGACCCCATCTAGATGAGTTTCACTGCCCAGTAGGAGCTGTGGGAGAAGGTCAAGAGAATGAAAGTCAAGAGCATTTAGCTGAGGTCACCTGAGGGCCAATCCAGCCTAGCCCAGAGCTGAGAGTTTGCAGTGGCTGTTTGCTGGCTTGATTAAGAAAAATATTGATTGATTCATTTATGTATTTATGATGCTAAATATAGAAGTGGATATTGTATTCCTAATTACAAGGTTCAGTGTTAACAACTAAATCATAATAATGGAAACCCAATCAGACAGGGAATGGGGTGCATAAAAGTAGGACCTGAGACCAGGGATCTTTGCACTTAACCAGAGTAGAAAAGTCAACTATTAGCTGTGGAGGGATGTACAGTGAAGTGAGGATATATGTCTTTTCTCTTTTAAGATGGGACTTATTAGACTACATTTCCATACAGAGGAGAAAATCCAGATGGAAAAATTCTCCCAGGTACATCTATGCAAGAGCAGTCCATGAAACATATGTAGTATCACAGTACCTTCTCTCTCTTGAGTATTCAAATGACAATTTTACATGTATTATGTGAAAAAGAGTATGCCGATGAGCTTCCTTTACAATTACCTCATTACCTGTGAGCCTGAATATG
>NW_027399842.1:0-6809 GCF_003265705.2 Callorhinus ursinus
GGATGTCATTTCCAAGCTGATGGAGTCTGTGACTTCTACTGGTTCCCTCTGTCCTGTGTTCATTCTCTGTCTCTGTGTCTGTGTCTCTTACAGGAGCAGGATCTGTGGGTTCCATGGGCGATGTGAGAAACCTCAGAAGCCTCCCTTGTCCCCATCTCCCTCTCCAGTCCCGGTGCTCCATTCTTTCCTAAGGCCTCCTCGCCCTGACTAGAGCAGTGATTCTGGATCCTCTTCCAAATGGGGACCCTGAGGCTGCAACAAGGAGGGCCCTGACCTTGGTCTCCAGACTGCTGGCCCAGGGCTCTGCCACGTTCTGCATAACCAGCTCCTCAGCCCCCCAAGCCCCGAGTGGGTCCTCTGCTTAGAAGGACCTCGAGGAGTTACAAAGCATATTCCCAGCATTGGGAGCACAGTGGGTCAGGGATGGAGATCCAAGGCCAACAGGCTTTCTACAAGCCTGTGGGACCCTTGGGACACTGCATCTCTGCAGCCCAAGTGACAGCAGAGTAAGCTGAGGCCTTTTGTGCTATAGCCCTCTGGACTTGGGGGTGGGTATCTCTTCCTACTCCCAAGTGCCCAGGGTGGTGGTGGGCACCGGAACCCAGACGCTGTCTTTTCCCAGTTCCCTGGCAACCCCCTGGGCCCCTTGGGGACCCCTGACCATCAGCCTGGCCTGTCTCTCCTCCCCATGCTCTGGATCTGGGTCCTTGCCAGGAGGCCTGACGCCCTGCCCCATGGCCCAGCTGTCTCCAACCTCTTTCTTCTTTCCCCCTTGTCCCCCACCTTGCTCCCAGGATGTCCTCCCCTTCTGACCCCCAGCTGGGCAGTCAGAGTGGTGTGTGTGGGTGGGTTTGCAGGTGCGCATGCCTCTACATGCCTGGGGATGCCAAGGTCATGTCCCCACATGGGACGGGGTGGGTAGCTATCCCCGAGGATCTGAGGGGCTCTCACCCCCAAAGCGAACCTCATGGGAGGGTTGGGGCTGACCTAGGACTGGAGAGCAGCCCTGCTCCTTGGGCTCTGCACCCCTCATTTGTCTTGGGCCCATCCCTGCCTCTGTTGACGCAGGTTCCCACCTCTCCCTGAGGATTGGACATGGAAATGCTTGAACGTGGCCACTCCTCCAGGGGTAGATGGGGGACAGGTGCACCAGGCACCCAGGCCTCCCCACCGAGAGGACCAGCCAGGTATGTCATGGCCAGGTGTGTAAAGGAGACCTGCACGCAGCACCTGTACGGTGAACCAGCCCTGCAGCGGATGTACACAAGGCCCATGGCTCTGCACTTGACCGGTCCCCCACATTCCCTCACCACAGCTGACTGCTCTGTGGCCCCAAAGTCCACTGGGCGCCGCAACCACGCCCACCCTGGGCGGCAGGGCTTAGGGTGAAAGACCAGGTGGATAGGACATCTGGGGACGCACAGGTCATTGAATATCCACCCAGCTGGCCTGGAATGCAGACTCCCTCTCAGGGTCCAGCTAAGTGAAGGGGCGGGCCAGTGGACCTGGAGGCATCAGTGCAGGCCGACTCAGGACAGGGAGATCAGTCCACCCCATCCCCTTCTCCTCTCCTCCTTCTGCCTTGTCTTCCTGGCAGGACCCAGTGCAGAGGTCCAGCCTGTCCCTGGCTGCATCCCCGGCTGGAGTCAGAGGGGCCGGAAGGAGGCCGGGGAGGAGGGGCCCACCAGCAGGATGCCCGAGTGTGAAGGGGGTCGTTACTGTAATGAGGGACCCCATGGGCATTCAGGGATTTCAGCCCTTTTTAGATATGAGCAGTGGCCCCAGGACTCGGCCCCTGCCACATCCTTCTCTCTCCACAAGGCCCTGCATCCTCCTCAGCCCAGTCCTGATACACAGCCAGTCCTCCCTCCAGCCCCAGGAATTCAAGTTGCTCCGGGGGCTCCAAAATCATTACAAGCTGGAACCGAGCCATCCCTATGGGGCCTGGTTCCGGGTCCTGCAGCCCCACAGTGAGGAGAGGTGAGGCCAGGCAGGAGCGGGGAGAGGGCAGAGTGGACTCTCCCTGGGGGCCATGGCTCCCTGGTCAGTGCAGACCCTGTTGTGTGCTGCCCCCTAGGGCACCCAGATTCCAGCTCCTGGTCAGGCTCTGGGAGGGAGACCAGAGGGTGGCTCCTGCTAGCTCAGATGTGTCACTCTGTCCTGTAGCTACAGCCTGTCCCACCAGCTGAACTCCCCCTCCTAGTCGGCCAGCTCACCTTCAAGGTCAAGAACAGGCCGTCATGATGGTCAGGGGCCAGTGCGTGGCTGGTCAGGCAGGGGAGGGCTCACTTTCAACTCAGGGAGTCTCTGGCTGGTCTAGCAGGGGCTCCGGAGAGCTGGCTTTCCAGCTTCTCTGCTGACCAGCTCTGGGACTGGAGCCATTTACCTCCCCTCTCTGGGCCTCGCTCTCCTCCTCTGTGCAATGGGGTGATGCTGAATGATCCCTCCCATGGCAGGAACATGTGGAGTGCTGGTGATTGACGTAAGCTAGGCAGAGAGCCTGGATTGCAGAGTGCAGAGGGGGATGGGGAGCAGTGTGGGCAGTGAGCACTCCTTCCCCCAAAAGCAATTCAGCTATTCCATGCAGCCGCCAGGCCCCTGGCTGGGAGCCCAGGAGCAGTGGCCGACCACACTCCTGACACCAGGCCCCTGGGTGTGGCTCTTCCTCAGCACTGGGACACGGTGGGGACCCCGGGACATGGGGCCAGCTCCTCTCTCTGAGGGAAGGAGAACAAAGAAGACTTTCCTTGGGGTCCCCCAAGGCCACATAAGAGGGGAGGAGGCTTCCCCCAAACAGTACATTGAAATTCTGCTTCTGTTAGAACTTGAGCGTTGGGGTTTGGTTATTTCACTCGCTGGGCTGACGAGATACACTTGTTCTCCATGACTCCTCCTCAGATGAAGAGCTCTTGCAGGTCCCGGGCATCCTGGACCTGGGGAGGGGAGAGGGGCCAGTCCCCTCCCTGGCTCCTGAAGGAAACCTGTCCTCCCAAAGACAGGATGGTTTCGGGTCGTGATCCTGGGCTAGGGTTGGAGACAGCCTGTCACTGCTCCTGACTCTGGGGCTGAGTGAGTCTTTTTTAGGCATAGCAACACCCACAGAAGGCAGGGGCTTCAGAAAGAACACACTCCTGGACCCGGTCCCACCCTAGGACGGTGGCTGCCTTCCCCAGCTCCAGAGGAAGAGGGATATCCTCTGCTTCTTTGGGCGTTGGTCCTCTGACCCACGAGCAAGCACTGAAAAGTTTCTAGTCCTCCTCTGGAAGTGCACCAGCCCTGAGTGGGCCAGTCACTGTCCACACACGAAGACGGACAACATGCTAAGTAAGTGCAGGAGGTGATCCTGTTCAAATGGCCTGCAGGTCGGTGGGGCTTGCTGCTTCTGTGCCCTCCAGTGGGCCCCCATTCTCTGGATGGAAATCCTCCTGGAGTCTCCTCTCTGCCCTTGGAGCTCCATTCCTGCTGGTTTCAGGACCAAGGGACTCCAACTTAGCATTGTGCCCCAGGTCCTCAGGGATGATGGTAATGGTCCATCAGGATCGTCTGGGAGGGTCCTCCAGATTCCTGTTCCCCCAGGCACACATGTGGTGGCAACAAGCCCCAGAGCCATCCTCCAACTTCAGCATTGTACCCCATGTCCTCAGGGGGATGGTGGTAATGGTCCGTTATGATTGTCTGGGAGGGCCCTCCAGGTTCCTGCTCCCCTAGGCACATGTGCGGTAGAAAGAAGCCCCGGAGCCATCCCCCAATTTCAGCATTGTGCCCCATGTTCCCCAGGGATGGTGATAATGGTCCGTTGTGATTGGGAGGGCCCTCCAGGTTCCTGCTCCCCCCAGGCACAGGTGCGGTGACAAGAAGCCCCAGAGCAGTCCTCCAACTTCAGCATTGTGTCCCATGTCCTCAGGGATGGTGGTAATGGTCCATCAGGATCATCTGGGAGGGTCCTCCAGGTTCCTGCTTCCCCAGGCACAGGTGCGGTGGCAAGAAACCCCAGAGTCATCCCCCAAATTCAGCATTGTGCCCCCAGGGATGCTGGTCATGGGCTGTCAAGATGGTACAGGAGGATCCTCCAGGTGGGGGCCTGGAGGCTGGTGTAAACCAGATCCCACTCAAGTTGCATGAGGAACAGATGAGTGGAGGTGTTCATTTGGAAGAGTAATTTCACTTTTCCAAAAATGTCAAAGTCATTGGTCTACTTTAGAATGAAGATAATTACTACTTAAAAAACAAGTGTGTGTTTCCCCTTCTCCCAGAAATTGAAGCAGGTGTGCAGGCCATAGGTCAGAGGACCTACTTATTCCCACCTGACAGCACTTATCTGCTCTGGATCTAGGAGACTCAATGTTTTGGACATCAGCCTGTGACTCAGTGATGCAGCTTTTCACAGGATGTCAGTGATCAGAGAAAGCAGCAGGTCCATTTGGCACAGTGTCATCTTCATGTCAGGACTGGAGGTCAAATTTCTCATGAACCCCAAACTTCCGGGGATTTCCTCTTTTCTCTAGTTGACCTAGGGTTAGGGTTGGAGTTAGGGTATGGGTTAGGGCATGGGTTAGGGTTAGGGTATGGGTTAGGGTACGGGTTAGGGTTAGGGTATGGGTTAGGGTACGGGTTAGGGTTAGGGTATGGGTTAGGGTACGGGTTAGGGTTAGGGGTTAGTGTACGGGTTAGGGTATGGGTTAGAGTTAGGGTATGGGTTAGGGTACGCATTAGGGTACGGGTTAGGGTTAGGGTACGGGTTAGGGTTAGGGACCTCTACACATGTTCCGTGCCTGCTATCACAGGAGGCTGATGCATACTTGGCAATGCAAGGATGAGCCGGGGCTGGGCTTGGCATGGAACACAGCTCAGAGGGGCTTGAATCTGCTCTGGGGTCCAGGCAAAGCCACCCCCCTCCTGCCTGTGTCCCAGCCCCCGTGGGAAAGTAGTAATGAACTGATTCTGACCTTGTCCTCTCACAACACAGACTTCCAGGGGCTCCCATTAGGGTTAGGCTCAGGTCCCTGGGCCTCGTCTGTGCCCATGTGCTGGGCAGTCCCCACAGTGGACCCTGGCACCCCTGAGTCCTGGTCACACATCCCTGTGGAATCCCCTCCCCTCCAGGGTGGATGGCCAATGTGACGGTGCTCTCAGGAATAGAATGGCACAAAATGCCAGGATGTCATTTCCAAGCTGATGGAGTCTGTGACTTCTACTGGTTCCCTCTGTCCTGTGTTCATTCTCTGTCTCTGTGTCTGTGTCTCTTACAGGAGCAGGATCTGTGGGTTCCATGGGCGATGTGAGAAACCTCAGAAGCCTCCCTTGTCCCCATCTCCCTCTCCAGTCCCGGTGCTCCATTCTTTCCTAAGGCCTCCTCGCCCTGACTAGAGCAGTGATTCTGGATCCTCTTCCAAATGGGGACCCTGAGGCTGCAACAAGGAGGGCCCTGACCTTGGTCTCCAGACTGCTGGCCCAGGGCTCTGCCACGTTCTGCATAACCAGCTCCTCAGCCCCCCAAGCCCCGAGTGGGTCCTCTGCTTAGAAGGACCTCGAGGAGTTACAAAGCATATTCCCAGCATTGGGAGCACAGTGGGTCAGGGATGGAGATCCAAGGCCAACAGGCTTTCTACAAGCCTGTGGGACCCTTGGGACACTGCATCTCTGCAGCCCAAGTGACAGCAGAGTAAGCTGAGGCCTTTTGTGCTATAGCCCTCTGGACTTGGGGGTGGGTATCTCTTCCTACTCCCAAGTGCCCAGGGTGGTGGTGGGCACCGGAACCCAGACGCTGTCTTTTCCCAGTTCCCTGGCAACCCCCTGGGCCCCTTGGGGACCCCTGACCATCAGCCTGGCCTGTCTCTCCTCCCCATGCTCTGGATCTGGGTCCTTGCCAGGAGGCCTGACGCCCTGCCCCATGGCCCAGCTGTCTCCAACCTCTTTCTTCTTTCCCCCTTGTCCCCCACCTTGCTCCCAGGATGTCCTCCCCTTCTGACCCCCAGCTGGGCAGTCAGAGTGGTGTGTGTGGGTGGGTTTGCAGGTGCGCATGCCTCTACATGCCTGGGGATGCCAAGGTCATGTCCCCACATGGGACGGGGTGGGTAGCTATCCCCGAGGATCTGAGGGGCTCTCACCCCCAAAGCGAACCTCATGGGAGGGTTGGGGCTGACCTAGGACTGGAGAGCAGCCCTGCTCCTTGGGCTCTGCACCCCTCATTTGTCTTGGGCCCATCCCTGCCTCTGTTGACGCAGGTTCCCACCTCTCCCTGAGGATTGGACATGGAAATGCTTGAACGTGGCCACTCCTCCAGGGGTAGATGGGGGACAGGTGCACCAGGCACCCAGGCCTCCCCACCGAGAGGACCAGCCAGGTATGTCATGGCCAGGTGTGTAAAGGAGACCTGCACGCAGCACCTGTACGGTGAACCAGCCCTGCAGCGGATGTACACAAGGCCCATGGCTCTGCACTTGACCGGTCCCCCACATTCCCTCACCACAGCTGACTGCTCTGTGGCCCCAAAGTCCACTGGGCGCCGCAACCACGCCCACCCTGGGCGGCAGGGCTTAGGGTGAAAGACCAGGTGGATAGGACATCTGGGGACGCACAGGTCATTGAATATCCACCCAGCTGGCCTGGAATGCAGACTCCCTCTCAGGGTCCAGCTAAGTGAAGGGGCGGGCCAGTGGACCTGGAGGCATCAGTGCAGGCCGACTCAGGACAGGGAGATCAGTCCACCCCATCCCCTTCTCCTCTCCTCCTTCTGCCTTGTCTTCCTGGCAGGACCCAGTGCAGAGGTCCAGCCTGTCCCTGGCTGCATCCCCGGCTGGAGTCAGAGG
>NW_027399843.1:0-6808 GCF_003265705.2 Callorhinus ursinus
GGGGTGGGAGGATGGGTTGGCCTGGTGATGGGTATTAAAGAGGGCACGTTCTGCGGGGAGCCCTGGGTGTTACATGCAAACAATGAATCATGGAACACTACATCAAAAACTAATGATGTAATATATGGTGATTAACATAACATAATAAAAAAAAGAAAAAAGAAGCCTTCTTTGTTTGATGTCTAGCCCCAACAATATCTTAATTATGAGGAATCACTGGTAAGTGGGAGAAAACCAGCTGTCATCTGCATTATCAATAGGAAAATCTTTTAAGTCTGATCTACTAGAATAAACAAGATCAATAACCTATGAACAGTTATGTTTGATAGAAGTACGATAGTCAGGTCCAGGCATAAGGGCAGTTTTGGTTTGCAATGACTTTAAGTCAAGAGAATGGAAGAAGATTGGAAATCTTAGTTTGGTGAGCCATAGCTAGATATTTGAGGAAACCAGAAGGACTTAGGAAATAGTATAAATTCTAATATCTACAAAGATGTTATTGAAACATTTTTTCTCTCTATAATCATCTTCATTTTTTAATCAGAAATAGCCAAATGAAGACTAATTCATTTGTTAAACAAGTCTAGTTTTAATAAACTTGGCCTAATTATTTATATAAGCTTAGCAAGAGGGGCGCCTGGGTGGCTCAGTCGTTAAGCGTCTGCCTTCGGCTCAGGTCATGATCCCAGGGTCCTGGGATCGAGCTCCGCATCGGGCTCCCTGCTCAGCGGGAAGCCTGCTTCTCCCTCTCCCACTCCCCCTGCTTGTGTTCCCTCTTGCTGTCTCTCTCTCTGTCAAATAAATAAATAAAATCTTAAAAAAAAAAAAAAAGCTCAGCAAGAGTAGTGATTGATCATAAAGATCTTTCAAAGTCTTCTTTGCTGGAACATTTTATAAGAAATGTTGATTGTAATTTTTGTAGCCTCTCTAGGCCAGAAGCCAAGCCAAATACTTGCTGTCAGTCATGCCTGCAATACCTATAGATTTGGGCAAATTCCTCTTCTTGAGATCTCCAAAATGTCCTGAGGTTCCTTCACCTGCCAGGAAATGACATTCTTTACTCACCTGGTAAGGCTGCTGGGAACCCTGTAAGCAAGGTATCAGGCCAACATTTCCAAGGGGCTCTATTGGCTTCAAGTTTCATAAAGTCAACATTAGTTCTTTAAAGCTGTCTGGTCATATCTGAGTCTATGTATGTGTCAAATATGACGTCGCAGTCAAAAGCCTTGGTAAAATAACCGATGTTTTCAATGATGTCCTGTTGCAAGGAGAACAGATTCTTATTGAACTTCTGCAAATAATTGTAATTGCCATGGAAGAAAGAATATTCACTGAGAGTTTTTTGAATTCTGGAGGGTTCAGGTAGGGAGAAAAGTTAAACATTTCAAATTGTTCAAAAAGGATTATTTTATCATATTTCTGTATATTATGGATGTTTTAAGAGAAAATTTCCTTAATCTGGAAGAGAAAATATTAGGGAACCAGCAAGGTTTTAAATAAGAGTCACAAAAACTATAATCATCTTTCTCAGTTCATTTAGTGTCATGTTACTAATTCTTGTTCAGTTTGAAAGTTTGCAGCCTTTTTTTTTTTTTTTTTTTTAGTTCTGGAACTTCTTACCAATTTTAGTTTTATGATTTTAAAGATATCAAAAATGTGTATTTGTCAAAAGCCCTTTTTAGTAATCTCCTTGAAGATGAAACATATTTTACAAGAGAATAAGAACAATAACTATAAATGACAAAAGACTAAAAAATGGCATGGTTAAAGATCTGATGAGAGTTCATTATAATATAGCTGATGAGAGAATCCAGTTATTTCTGTGACATCTAACACTTCATTTTTTAAAAAGATTTTGTTTTTTTGAGAGAGAGAGAGAATGAGAGAGAGAGAGAGAGCATGAGAGAGGGGAGGGGCAGAGGGAGAAGCAGACTCCCTGCTGAGCAGGAAGCCCGACTTGGGACTCGATCCTGCGACTCAAGGATCATGACCTGAGCCGAAGGCAGTTGCTTAACCAACTGAGCCACCCAGGCACCCCTCTAATACTTCAAATAATCAGATTATTAAGTGATGGCCTTATACCAAAACATATTAAAATTTTAGGAATTGCATATAATCTCTAGAATAGTTATAGCCTTTACCCAAACAATATAACCTAAGGCTTATCATTTGTTTAACAATGCTTCCTGAATTACTTAATATACCAAATAAGGCCAAATTAGTCAGACTTCATTTACAATTCAGATTACAGGGAAGTTTGTTAAAAACCTTAGAAAGTTTTAAAGTGCATGCCTAAATAGGATTACAGATAATCAAGGACCTGATAAAGGCGAAACATAGAAACTTTGTTTTTTTTGGGTAGACAAAAGAGAAAAAACTTTTGTTTATATTTTCTTATCAAGAGCAGACTATAGGACGCCTGGATGGCTCAGTCAGTTGAGCAGCTGCCTTCAGCCAGGGTCATGATCCCGGGGTCCTGGGATCGAGTCCCACATCGGACTCCTTGCTCAGCGGGGAGCTTGCTTTTCCCTTTCTCTCCCTCTGTGCTCTCTCTGTCAAATAAATAAAATCTTTAAAAAAAAAGAGCAGACCAACAATCAAAGAAAACTTTGTCTTTTTAACAGAGAGAAAAGCAGAATTTTAATCTTATGCCAGTGTACGTTCAAAATCCTTCATTTCAATCCTACTTCTGACCACATATAAAATTCCTTTCCAAAGATTTCCCTTGATAAACATTGTATAACTTTTTCATTCAGAGTTGCTTCCCTTATTTCCATCAGTCTTAATTACTTTTAGTAGAATTTTAACTCTTAGAAACCTTAGACTCCAGTGAAAACTAAGTAGTAACCAATTGTGAACTGTCTGTTACACCAGAATTCCTTAGATCTGAACTTTATAAATACATTTCATAATCTTAAAAAAACATTTTTCCATAGTACAATCTTTCAATAAAGCACAAAGCATGTTTACCGACAGACTCAAGTATCCTTAGCTTCTCTTCAGTAAGAGGTCAAAAGCAGATAAACTTTGTTTAGTAATCAGTGCTTCAGTATTTTATCTTATTTGGAAAAGACTTACATGTCCAATGAATTCAATCCAATTTATCATCCAAGCAAACCTTTAGAGTTTCAGGTTACAAAAGACTTTGAAAGCTATCTTAACAATTACCATGAAAACTCTGAGATGGGGTGCCTGGGTGGCTCAGTCAGTTAAGCATCTGTCTTCGGCTCAGGTCATGATCCCAGGATCCTGGGATCATGCTCCATGTGGGGCACACTGCTCAGCACAGATCCTGCTTCTCTCTCTTTCTCTGCCGCTCCCCTTGCTTGTGCTCTCTCTCTGTTAAATAAATAAATAACATCTTAAAAAAAACAAAAAAAGGAAAATTTTGAGACACAAAATTAACCATCATTTTAAGTCATCTTTTTTTTGACAAATTGCAACAGAGATAACAGGAGCTTATTTGACCTTCAGTAAACTTAGGTAGAATAAAAGTTTCATGTTTAATGCTGATAACTCTAAAGACATGTTTATCTTAATTAAACCAACAAAGTTAAATTAGTTTAAATACTAATTTTTTTCCACCTGAATCCACTTAAAAGTCAATCAATTTGTTCCCCACTGTCAATTTTTACCTGGGGCACTGGTAAGGAAATCTGAAGTGGGTGGTGTAAGTTCAAGGGGTCCTCCTAGCTCCTTGACAGTGAGGGTAGGGGGAGCTGATGGTACCAGAGGCCCCAAGGATGGTATAGGAGCCAGTTATGCAGACCATACCCAAGGTGATGCAGAAAGAGGAGGAGGGGGAGGGGAAAGCAGAAGAGGTGAGATGCCACCATCAAGGCTGAAGGTAGATAAAAACCCAGAGCACAGAGGAAGGGGACTCCCAGTTCTAAAATCTCATCAGCTTGAAATGATGAAAAGACAGGATTTCTTTTTCTAAAAGCTCATCAGCTTGGAATGATGAAAAGACAGGAAATAGGGAGTCCATGTTGGGCAGGAGAAGACAGAGAACTTCCCCAAAACAAAAGTTTTGGCTGCTGCTTGACAATATTCCTTAAAGTCCCTGTTCTGAGTTAGACTAACCAAAGATAATTGGCTCCAATTATCATAGCCATTAACCAGGAAATGGATGAGGGAGAAGCACCCACATACAACAAGAGTAACCTAGGTCTATTAGGAACAGTGAGAGAGAGAGTCAGTGCCCCCTTCATCAGGGATGGCAACCTGGGTTCATTTGGAGAAGGCCTCTTTAGACAATCATCCAATATATCAGGAGGGGGTTTACTAGCCTGGTTAGTGGCCAAACACATTCTGCAAGAAGCCCTATTGTCAGGGTCCTGATTTAGGGACATGCAGACCTGGATTTAGGTACCTTTGTCCATTTGCCCTGTTCCTACAGAAGAGATCTAACTGATTAATCAATATTGAAGTTTAATGTCCCATTAATGGGCCATTTTTTCTCATCTTCTAAAGCATACTGAAGTCATGCAGTGTTACAAAAAAAGATCAGTCTTTTTTTCTAACTCTTGCAATGTGAATTGTTTCCAGTGGGTTAAAAGTCATCCCACAGGAGAGTCCCTGGGAACTGAAGAAGCCTAGAGAAGGTCCATTACCAAGAAATTCAGCCCCCCACCCCCCCATGCCACTCTGTGTCTCCTGGGTGGCAGCCCAAGCAGGATGTGTCAGAGGTTCCTGGTGTCAAAGCTACTGCAAGCATGCCTCAAAAAAAAAAAAAAAGTGTTGGTGTCCTGCTACCCCATTGCATCATAGGTCATAGGCTACAAATGGGTGCTGGTGAATGGACCAAAATACCATGTCATGGTGTGCTTTGAAGAACCTGCTGTTTTATTTATTTATTTATTTATTTATTTATTTATTTTTAAAGATTCTATTTATTTATTTGACAGAGAGAGTACAAGCAGGGGAGCAGCAGACAGAGGGAGAGGGAGAAGCAGGCACCCCATGGAGCAGGGAGCCCGATGTGGGGCTCAATCCCAGGACCCTGGGATCATGATAAGATCTGGAGGCAGTTGCTCAACCAACTGAGCCACCCAGGTGCCCTGTTTTTAACCCATGGAAAACACTAGAAAAGTTTTACAAAGAGGAAATTACCCAATTTTGTAATTTAAGTAGTTAACAAGGGACACTGATGGAAAACAGTAAAGATAGAAATCCATCATGATCTAAGCAGCATTTCAACACATGTAGCCCTTATAGCTGACTTCCCAGGAAACAGTTCCCAGTTGGGTTTTAATTCAATCAGGTACTGGTTTCAGCCAGTTCTGAGCAGAGGTCTTGCAGCCAGAGTGGCTATACCAGAGATGTGAAGGGTATCACACTAGACCAATGAGGAGGAAACTCACATGGGAGTCTTAAGGTTGGCAGTGTCCTAACGACTTGGGTGGCTGTTCTGTGCCCAAGAAAGACAACTTTGTATAAGGAAAGAAGTGAAGAGAGGGCATTGTTCCAGCCATGATACTAACTTCCAGCTAAAAGGCAGGCTTTTAATTCCTCCCTGTAAAGCAGCCATGGGTTAGAGGATTTCAGCCTGAACAATGGACATGGAAGTATTTCAATAAGACCATACTCCATGAAAAACCCCTGGAATGGAAGTAAAGGATGAGGGGAAGAGCAAGATGGCAGAGGAATAGAAGACCTAAATTTCATCTGGTCCCAGAAATTCAGGTAGATAGGGATCAAACCATTCTGAACACCTATGAACTCAACAGGAGATCGAAGAAAAGAATAGCAGCAACTCTGAACAGAAAAGCGACCACTTTCTGGAAGGTAAGACATGCGGAGAAGTGAATCTGAGGTGATATTTGGGAAGATAGCGGGAGAGGGGGCCTCCCTCAGTGGCTACTGGCAAGTGATAGAGCAGCGGAGCACAAAATTGGAACTTTTAGAAATCGGCTCCGCTGAGGGATGTCACTCCAGTGGCGGGGGGTGGAACCCTCTCTGGGACAACGTGGTCTCAGTACCCTCAGGGTCACAGAAAGATCGGGGGTGCCTGAGTGTGGCAGAGCTCCCAGGTATCAGAGCGGGGAAGCTGGCTACAGAGACGGAGCCGAGGAGTGGGCTCTCAGCTCAGGGTTCCGATCATAAACTGTGATCCGCGGCACAGTCTCGGCACAGCTCTTCCAGCAGGGACCCAACAAGCCGCAGATCCGGGGAGACTCCCCTTCCTCTCCCAGGAGGAGTGGCAAGGGAGCACACCACAGGAATCTGCTGGGTTTGGAGACTCCATAAGGGGTTGGGTGCCAGAGATAGAAATGCTCGGTCATAGGCCAGAGCATTTCTATCAGGTGAGCATGGACTGCGGCCAGAGACTGGGAAGATGGGAGTGATTGCTTTTCTCTGGGGGCTCACTGAGGACTGGGGCCCTAAGTTCTCAGCTCCTCTGGGGTGGAGATTGGGAGGCCGCCATTTTCACTCTCCTCCTCCAAAGCTGTACGGAAAGCTTGTATGGAACAAAAGCTCCCGAGAGCAAACCCGAGCAGATTACTTAGCCAGCCCCAGCAAGGGCAGGGCAATACCGCCTCCGGCAAAGACATTTAGGAACCACTGCAACAGGCTCCTCGCCCAGAAGATCAGCAAGAGCAGCCATCCAAGACCAAGGTTACCAATCAATGAGAACAGCAGAACTCCAGACTAAGGGAATACTGCACATAGAATTCATGGCTTTTTCCCCATGATTCCTTAGTCTTTCAAAGTTAATTTTTTTAATTTTCTTTTTTCTTTTTTTTTTGAATTTTTCTTTTTCCCTTTTTCAACCAACATCTTATCAATCCCTTTTTAAAAAAAAAGC
>NW_027399844.1:0-6807 GCF_003265705.2 Callorhinus ursinus
GGTCAGCCTGGTGATGGGTATTAAAGAGGGCACGTTCTGCGTGGAGCACTGGGTGTTATGCACAAACAGTGAATCATGGAACACTACATCAAAAACTAATGACGTACTGTATGGTGATTAACATAACAATAAAAAAATTAAAAAATAAAATAAAATAAAATAAAGGGGTCTCTCACACTGTTTGCTCTGAGTGGGAGACAGGCACTTTGGTTTCACTGGTGGGCAGGCTGGCTACCCCTGTCTCTCCTCCGTGGGCCGGCACCAGACAGGGCGACCCAAAATATCCCTGGTGCCATATTGGGTGCATCTTGGTTGTTGTTTTAATGTGATCTGCAGCGTATCAGGTGCGAAGGCCACCATTCCCAAGACACAGGCCTGTGACCCCGCATGATGTTCAGCCAGCCCGCATGCTCGGGTGGCGGTCATGCCCGGGTGCCACAGTCTGCTCGCCCTCCAGCTCCCTGTCCACACACCAGGCTCCCTGGGAGCAGCATTTCAAGAGGACAAAGCTGTTGGCCACCATAACACCATCTAGCAGGGAGCTTGCTCAGCAGACTCCACATTCCTGGACAGAGGACCGAGGGATGCATGTCCACCAATAACTATGTGCCAGGAGCCAAATTATGTCTCCAGAGTCTGCGGCCAGACAGGACGCAGCTCATCTTTCCCCGCGACTGAACTGATGCCAAATGCCACATCACGAAGCCCATATAAGAGTGAGCGAGCGCAGAGGAAGCCAACCCCAGGAAAGACGCCCTCTGACACCCAGAGACCTGGCTGAGGAGTGCCTGAAAAGTAAGCTCTGTCCGATTTGCCAGACAACACTAAGCTTGGGGGAGCCAGGCTTGGAGTTTGAGGGCCCCCATAGATGAGCACAGCAGAGGAGAGATGGGGCACATGAGAACTGGAGTTTTTCCAGGCAAATTTCTGGTAGTGAGGTCCTCCCACGTCTGCCTCCAGGGTCTGTCGGTGCTCTGTGTCCTCTGCTGGCTTTCCGGTTTTCCCTTTGTCTGTTGGCTGGTTGTGTCTACCCAGGAGGGCTTGCCGGGCGGAGGATAGCAGCCTCAAGCTTTTACTTGCCGTGCGTGAATCCAACACCAGGCCCTGCTTTCTCTTGGGGGGCTTCTGCCCAGACACCCGAGGGGTGCCCAAGCTCCCTGTGGACTGCTGGGGGTGGGTGTGGGGGCAAGCCCTGTGTCTCAAACACTGCTGTTCCCTTAACTGGGACAGTGCCGGTGTGTTCCTCCCCATCAGGATGGAAGTCAGCCATTATGGGAGGGCCCATCCTGAGATGCAAGCAGGGGCACAGGGCCTGGTGTCGCTCCCTGGGCCCCGACAGCCGGGGCGTTCCCAGTACAGTGCGGGGCTCGGGGGGCTGCAGGCTCCTCCAAGAACCTGGTGCTGGAGCATAGGGCCAGCTGCCCACGGAGACCTGGGCCAGGCCACGGCGGGCACCCAGGCAGGACCCAGGACCTGTGTGCCCTCACAGGTGACCTGAGAGCAGGAGTCCAAGAGGATCGGTCACAGGGGACACGTTAGGCAGCCTGACTGACCCCTTCTCTATCCAATAGTAGAACTGAAATTTTTAGTGTGTTCTGGCACATCCGACCCCACAGCCAGGAGTATTTCAGACCAAGGGTTAGCCGCCATCAGGAAGCCGAGTGAGGGTCACCCCAGGGGCTGGTGACGGGGTTGGCCCACAGTCAGTCCATCTGCTGCACAGCCATGAAACTAAGTCTGCCGGACAACCAGTGGTGGTGGGCTTGTCGGCCACATGGACGGGCCACAGCTCCACGGGCCACAGCTCCGCGGCCACGGCTCCATGGGCCACAGCTTCACAGGCCACGGCTCCATGGCCACCTTTCCCTGAGACCAGAGCACTCCGAGGGCTGAGCGGGAAGCAGGAGACACACACAGAAGCTGGCCTCCTGGGGACCCTGCCCTTCTCCAGGGAACTTGCCCTCCTCTCAAAGCTTCTGCCTGCTCCCAGATTCCCCCGCCCCCTCCTCCCCACACCCCTGCACTCCTCCTCCCAGAAAACCCCGCCCCCTGCCTCTTCCAGAACCCTTGCCCCCTTCCAAGGACCCCTGTCCTGTGCCCGGACCCCACCCTCTTTGGAGGCCTGGGGAACAGCACTGAGTCACTCTCCAGAGCCCAGGGTCCCTCCTCTTGGGTCCATACTTCCTGTTGTCAGAACACAGAAGTCTCAGCTTCTTAATTGAGAATCCCCAAATCCTGCAGTCTCCTCCTGACCCTGATTAGGTGTGAGGGACACAGGTCTTGACTTGCTTCTAAGAACCCCCAGAGAGCACGGTGGGGGCAGCCCTGCCAGGCTGACCACCCCCCACCTCTGGGCTCATGTCCTGGGCCTGGGCTTTGCTGCGTGTGCCCACAGGGCACCCCCATAAGCCCGACCCTGCCCGCCCAGGCATGGAGCCCAGAGGCCCTGGGGAGGGGGCTTCTCTCCCAACCTCCACACCCTCTGGACTCAGGCAGGAAGCCCCCTCACTGCCTTCACCCCCAAAGGTCACAGGGTTGGGGTCAGGAGGGTCCTCAGGGCTCCCCACCGCATGCTGGCTGCAGGAGGGGCTGAGAGCCAACGATCACCCTGAGGTCTGGCCCAAGCCCTGCACACCTTCACGATGCTTTCCTTGTGAGCCTTTCATTCACGTCCTGCTCACTTAGCCGATGTTTGCACGTTGCTGTGGGCCCCAACTTTGTAGGTGTTACCTGGGTGTGGCCATCCTGGGCACTGTGGATGCTTCCAAGAAGGATCCCTGCAGCCAGAGAGGAAACAACAGGGTCCCTAAGGTAGGTCAGGCAGGCAGGGACCCTGTTTCCCCCAAACCTCAACTTCCGGAGGGAGCCGCCAGCTCCGGCCTGTGGCCACAGCTCCTGGGCTGCTCGCGGTCAGTGGGCACGCAGAGGGAGCAGGGGCAGGAGCGGTCAGCAGAGGCGTGAGGTGGACAGAGAAGCCCCCGGTGGAGCGATCTGGACAGCATGCCCGCGGGGTTCCTCAGAGCCACTGTCTGCGGCCCGATGGTGTCCAGTCCGTCGTGGATGGGCGCTCTGGTAAAACACAATAAAATAAATTGTAGAAAATGACATTTAAAAGACATCAAATACAAGCCCAGATTTTTTTTTACGGAATCCACACAAAATTCCTGTCAAACAGCCGTGAACGTTCCTAGCCTCTTCCCCGCTGTGAGCCCTGAGGATCCCTGGTCCTGAAGGTCCTGCCGCAGGGCCGGCGGGAAGGGCCAGGCAGGGGGAGGCATCTGACCGCGGAGCCAGGACCTGCGGAGTCAGGATCGGTGCCTGACCGTGGGCGGCCCCTTGTCCGCCTCGCTGTTCTCGGTCTGTGCCCGTGTCCCTGCGCCCCCAGTGCGTCCCCGCTGTGCCCGGCTGTCCCTTGCCCTGAGCACAGCGGCTCCGTTTCCTGTGAGGAAGCCCAAGCCTCCAGCTTTGGAAGACACATGTGTGAAGCACGATGTCAGAAGACGGGTTTTATAAAATGTCACTTTAAAGCTCCTTATTTTTATTTGTGTGCCGCTGACGCACGCTTAGAGGAGTTTCGGCGTGCAGCCGAGTGACTGGACAGGAGCGTACGTTACGCTGGGCTCGCCACGCGTGTGGCCCCCCCTGTCACCACACGACACTATCGCGGGATCACTGGCTGCAGTCCCCGTGGGCCGCACCTTCCATCCCCGGGACGTACTCGCGCCATAACTGCAAGCGGCAGCTCCCGCCCCCTGCCCCCTGTGCGTTTATGGGTCTGATTCTGCTCTTTGTGCGATTATTCACTGGTTTTGTGTTAGATTCCACATACAAGTGAAATCCTGCGGTATTCGTCCTGCTCTGTGTGACTTAGTTCACGGAAAGTGACGCGGTCTCGGGCCACCCGTGTTGTTGCCGATGGCAAAATTCCAGTCTTTTTTATGGCTGAATAATATCCCATTGTGTACACACCACATCTTTATCCGTTCATCAGTCGATGGACACTTGGGCTGCTTCCATGTCTTGTAAATAGTGCTGCTATAAACATAGAGGTGCATTATCTTTTCAAAGTAGTGGTTTGGGGGTTTTTGGTGGAGGGGGCAATACCCAGTCATGAAATTTCAGGATCATAGTGTGATTCTATTTTTAACTTTTTGAGGACCCTCCATGCTATTTTCCACGGTGGCTGCACCAGTCTGCATTCCCACCAACGGCGCGAGAAGATGTCTGTTCTCCACGTCCTCCCCAATCTTGTTGTTTCTTGTGTTGTTGATTGTAGCCACCCTGACAGGTGTGACGTGGTGTCTCTTGTGGTTTTGATTTGCATTTCCCTGACGATGAGTGATGCTGAGCATCTTTCCATGTGTCTGTTGGCCATCTGGGTGCCTTCTTTGGAGAAATGTCTGTTCATGTCTTCTGCCCAGTCTTAATGGGATTGTTTGGTTTTTGTTTTGTTTTTTGGTGTTGAGTTGTATCAGTTCTTCATATGTTTTGGATACTAGTTCTTTATCTGATATGTCATTCACAAATATCTTCTCCCATTCCCCAGGCTGTCTTTTAGTTTTGTTGACTGTTTCCTTCACTGTGCAGAAGATTTTATCTTGATCAGTCCCAAAAGTTCATTTTTGCTCTGGTCCTCCTTGCCTCAGGAGACATGTCTAGAAGGGAGTTGCTGCGGCTGATGTCAGAGAGCTTACTGCCTGAGCTCTCTTCTAGGATTTTATGGTTTCAGGTCTCCCATTCTGAGCTTAGTTTTGTGTATGGTGTAAGAAAGTGGCCCCATGTCATTCTTCTCACGTGGCTGTCCATTTTCCCAGCACCATTTGTGGAAGAGACTGTCTTTTCCCCATTGCATATTCTTTCCTGCTTTGTCGTAGCAAAGGGCTTATTTCTGGGGCTCTCTGTCCGGTTCCATTGATCTGGGTCTATTGTGGGGACAGAACCGCACTGTTTTGATGACTACAGAAAGCTCCTCCTTTGTCCAGGTAAACACCAAGTAAGTTACGAGTCGTCCACAGGTTTCCGTGACAATCTCGTAACCCTCTGGCGTCCTTCCTCCGTGCCGCCCTCCACCCACCCTGGGCCGCTCTGCTGCTCTGTGACCATGTCCACCCTGACCTGCTTCCCCGCACACAGAAGCCTTCTGCAGGACTCCCATTTCACTTCCTTCCTTCCAGGAGTGAGCATCGCCTCGCGTCCCTGTCGGGGTGGGCTTCCTCTTCTCCGCTGTCTGAATCACTTCCGTCCATGTGTTGGTACAGCCCCGCCGTCTGATGAGAAGTAACTCAGTGTGCAAAGCTCTGCATTCGTGGCTGGGTTTTAACCTCCCTCCGTTATCACGGGAAGGCATCTCTGATGAGCCGAGCGCACCCACAGCCGATGGAAGCCGAGAGCCCCGAGGCATGCTGGACGGCAGTGCTCTCGGGGGCAGACGCTTGGGGCAGCGTCGTCTGTGCTGTGAGCCTCAGGCCAGGCCGGCGCCGGACGCAGGCAAACCTGGATGTTGCTGGCAGGGGTGCCCACCTCCCTGGCAGATCCAGGGCTCCCCAGAGTCGTGGGGCCTGCAGCTAGACGTTTATTAATTACCGATTCGCGGCAGGCTCGGCTACCGGCCGCTCTCTCCTTCTGGACTCCCCAGTTCTTGCCAGAAGGAAGGTAACCTTGTCCTTAATTCTACCCTCATTATTCAGTAGTGTTCCACACTGCGTGGGCCTTCTGTCAGGCGCCGAGCTAAGGAAGAGAAGTTAAGACCGCTGTGAGGGGAACTCTACCCTGACTCACAGTGGGGTTCCAGCACCCATTGTGGGGGCTCTGCTGCAGGGACGCGTCCACACGCCCGGCTTATCGCACACGGTTCCCACGTCTCCCGCTTCCACGGCGCGCATAGGACAGCCACAGCTGTTGTCGAGCCGCTTCTAAAGGCAGGCGAACAGGGGCGCCGTCTAGGAAGCATATCTTCCAACCACTTGAGTCTGCCGCGGCTATTCCCGAGCCTTCTTGCCGCGTGGCTCTGCACCGCCTCGGGCTCAGCCACCTTGCTCGGCCGCTCAGCTCCCAGCTTGGGTCACGCTGCGGCAGCGTTCCAGACAATGCCCACCCCCAGCCGGACCCCCTGAAGCCACCCACGCAAAAGCACTAACAAAACCAGAGCCTTATTTGAGTTTGAAATAACCCAAAGCCCCAAACGGGATTTGCTGTTAGCTGCTACTTGCATTCGTGCAGGAAATGGTTTGGAGGGCAGAGCGCCTGCTGTATACAGCCGCGTGCCTTCTGACGCCTGACTTCCCGACACCACTTCCATAGGACGCTCCCAGAAGCGCGGGGGGACATTCCGGTGTGTGGGGCTGAGCCAACCCCATGGTCATTACCACGCTGTCCCATCCACAGAGCACAAACGCCAAGTCCTGTCAATTTTCCCTTTTCCAGAAAATGAGTAAGAGCCACGCTCTGAAGCGCCCGGGAAGAGTAGCCTACGATGTTGGTGTGATAACGGTGTTTTGGGAGAAAAAAATTGAGCTGCACGCAAAACACCTGCAGAGTGAGGCCACGAGGACCTGCAGCAGCGCCCTGGACAGGTGAGCTCGCGGAGCAGCAAGGCCTGGGCTGCTGCCGACAGGAGTCCCCCACGCCGGGCCGCCTCCACCCTCACCGCTCGCAGCCCCAGCCCACACCGGCCACCACACGGCCCCCCGGGTCAGCGGCCACAGCAGGAGGGGCTGCAACTGCGAACAGCATCACAATAACTCAGCTTACAACCACCACCTGGTCACCAAGTGGGAGAGGGGAGCACCACACCCCCTCCACCCCTCC
>NW_027399845.1:0-6803 GCF_003265705.2 Callorhinus ursinus
ACGAGAGAGACTCTTAAACAGGCTCCATGCTGGGCTGGATATGGGGCTTGATCTCATGACCCTGAGATCATGACCTGAGCTGAAATCAAGAGTCACACGCTAACCGACTGAGCCACTCAAGCGCCCCTGAAATCATATTCATTTAAAAAGTAATCTACCGAGAGCAAGTAGTATTTTACCCAAGAATGCAAGGATGGTTAGATATTAGGAAATCTATTAATATCATAAAATTAATATGCTGTTGATATTAATCAAAAAGCCAAATAAGAAAAGACATCTAATGCTGAAAAAGCATTTGATAAAATTCGACAGCAATTGCTGATGGAGTATTTCAAACACTTGATTTGATGCTTTTTGCTATTTCCAGTAAACCGTGAACATCCGTCATTTTTATAACCAGATGAGAATTGGTAAACGGTTTTAAAAGCACCTTTGGGAAGATAATAAATTTGTTTGTATTCTAAGTTCCTAGCTCATATAATGGTGTCTCAATAAATATTTTTAAGGAAACATTCCATTAAAACAAAGTAGTCTAGTTTTTGAGAATTGGTAAGAAAACAGAAAAGAGAACATTTGTCCTGTCTCACAGGAGACCTCATCTGAGGGGGGTACAGTACTCTTTTTATTTTTTTATTTAATTTTATTTATTTATTTGAGAGAGAGAGAGATCACGAGCAGGGGGGAGGGATAGAGGGAGAAACAGACTCCCTGCTGAGCACTTGATCCCAGGACCCTGGGATCATGACCTGAGACGAAGGCAGATGCTTAACCGACTGAGCCACCCAGGCACCCAGTACTCCTTTTTTTTTTATGTATAGCGTCCACCATCAGCAATGCCTTTGAAGGACACTTTGCCATTCTTTAGGCGATGCCTTTGAAACTTGTCCTCTTTGCTTTTTCCACGATTTGCCTGTGGCTCCCTGAGCTCGAGCCCCTGTCCCTGAGCTGAACCAGTGCCCTATCTGACCACCATGCACACCTAACTGATGGCTATCCTCCACCTGAACAACTCCACCTTCGACTCCACATGCCATGCCCTTTCTCTTTAAACAACTCAGAATACCTTAGGACAGCCTCTCGCTCTTCGCATCTTGTCTTTTGCTCTGCCTGCATCTTTCTAGTGTCTCTCAAATCTTTACCTCTGGCAACTTCACGACCCTGGTCTCGGTCTTTATTTTTGGTGTGCGCTATTTTGCAGAAATCTTCTGATATTCTCTTCCCTTTCCTGTCAATCCGTTGCAACTAGATTAATCTTTCTCTGTTGGATTTATAGGTCACTCCTCTGCTTAAAACTTCAAGATACAACATTTCTGATTGAATTATATATAATATGATTGGCTTGACATTTGCAGCTGTCCCATTCTGCCTTGCGAGTATTCCTTACTCCTACACCTCCTCTGTGCATGCTGCTCTTATTTCTCACGGGGACCATCGTCTGGCTCTTCTGCTGTCTTTGCTTGTGCTCTGTCCTCCATCCTTCCTTTTCTCACTTATGAAAAACTGACTCATCTTCATAATGTGCGGATCAAAGGCAGTGTTCCTTGATTAGAGTCTCCTTGGTATTTCTGATTTCTTCCATCTTCTGAACCCGCACATCTCTCTAATTCTCTGATGGCTTTAGTGTACTCTTTAACTGCCTCATCTCTGTGAGAGGCTAGATTTTATTCAGTTTTTATATTTCTTGCAATGCCTGACATAGTCATTTATGCATAGTAGTTCACGTATGGGATATTTTGATTCAAATACTGAATTATTTGAAAATACTGTATAGAAGGGCAATATGCATTTGTATTTCAAACATATCAATGCCATTGATTTACTCTTCTTATAAGCCAATCTCCAAGCATTCCTTTGGGAGGTCATAATACAACTGAAAATATTAAACAGAACTATTATAAAATAAAGTTGTGTTGGTCATGTAGTTTATTTTGAAAAAGTGGTTTTTATTTTTTCATGTTCACATTCACATTTACAGAACTAAAATATTATTGGGGTGAAGAATAAGGAAAGTTATTGTTATAACCTTGAGAGAGAATGTTAATTAAATTGAGGGACAAGGAAAGGGACAAATGCTTAAGATAACAATTTCTTTCCCCGTTTGTGATGACACGAAAACTTTATTTTCTCATATTGAGTCAAACTGCCAAGAAACCCTTACAACATATTGAATGGTATGATAAATATCTGCTTTTTAGAGCTTTGGACACTGCCGTTGCTTGAAAAGCAAGCTTGAACTCCCCATGAGATCACCGTGGAGATAAATGCTTAAAAGCTTTTCAAAGCCATACTCCTGGCTCTATCAGAATTTAATTTCCCACTGATTATGTTTATATCGATTTTGGAACACATACCCACGAATATACTCAGCATAGCTACATCACTGATTATTTCCCATGCCTTGGGAATTCATCCCTATTTTATGTGCACATGGAACCCACTTATACTTTCATATACATGGATACCTTGAGTTAATACTCTAGTTTTTAGACTAGACCATGAAAACGTCCCTGTGGTTGTTTAAAGGCTGTTTCTTTGTAACAGTTAAAAACAAACTGATGTATATGGGAACAGGTTTTATAAGTATCCTATGCTTTATTAGCCATTCGGTCATACCTGGTTGGTTTCTGACCTGTAGTCAAACACAAAGGGCGTTTTTGAAAGTAGATTTCAACTGCATAACATCACAGTTCTGGAAACTCACAGTGGGTTTATGTGGTGAGGGGATATATAAACATACTGAAGATCTTGGTTCCAGTCCTGTTGATGTTACTTTTAAGCAAATTACTCTACATTTTGAGCTTCAGTGTGGGGATTCTGACAGTATTTACTTTCTAGAGAGTTGATGCATGTGCAATGAGATAGGTAAGGGACTTAGCACAGTGTCTACTATCCAACACAGCTTACTTCACTTCCACTGTTATCAAAACCCAAAATGATTTGGTAAAAGAATTTGTTGACAGATGATGTTTTTATCTTCGAACTCTTTGTACCCCAGCGATTGGTGGATAAATTTGGTAGCATACAATCACAGAACCCAGAAAGACTGATCTAATTCTTGACAGATGAGAAAATAAAGAACCAAAGACTTCAAATGACACACTTGCCACCCCAGGGCAGGTCACTAGCAGAGTGGGGTTTCGAGCTCAGATCGGGGGACTCCTCCTCGAATGGCCGGTGCTCTTTGCATTCCACACACCAGACATGGTGCTTTCTGCCTTCACCCTTTTTCCAGTGATGGTTCTGGGATTAAGATTCATTCGGTGAGATGTTAGTGGCTTCTAATCTCTTCTGTGTTTTAGTCATTCTTGCCTGGTCCGTCAGAGTGTTTTTGCCAGACTAGAGAACAGCGTACTGTTCTGTTATCAGTTCAGTGTGGAATATAATCTCAGGCATGTGTTCTTTTTTTAGTAGAATAGAAAGAACTTGAGCGGAAACCTCCCTGTAACATAGTTCATGAGTAAGTTATAATCTTCGTCAAACACGGCTCCAAATACCATCACTGATCCTGCCTCCGAAATAGAAACATCATAAAAGCCTGGAATGTACTGTGAAAGATTTATTTTTGATGGTGTTTCGAAAACTAGTTAGTCCTTATATCATAAACCTTTAAACCTTTGAATATTTAAACAAAGACAATTTGTTTAAAAAGGACATTTGTTATTGCCGTGTTTTAGAAAAGTAAAGAAAAAAGAAATTAATACTGATTTTAAAGTATAATAAAAAATATAAGTTACATAAAGCACTTGTGAAAGCATAAAACTGTGCATAATTTTCTTTATAATGAAGTCTTTTGCAACTCTATCCCAGAAAATTCGATTTTATCATATAGATAATTTATCCCTTTCCAGGAGCTTTTGTATTTTGACTTGGCCACACTTAATTGGCAAGCAGATGATCTCTAAAAAAAAATCTTATAATGTCTGTTAATAAGCAAATCTAAAGCTGTTGTAATAAGTTTTAAAAACATCCATACATATGAATATTTTAATATAGGATAATACAATTTAGTTATTTATTCTGATCAAATTAAAATCCGAAGTTTCCCTAACTCATGACTATTTGTACAAGAGAAAGTAAGTATCATAAAGAATTATCAAAGGAAATACATATGTAGTGATTTTAAATCTTAAAATAAGGAACCAGGTACAGCCTTGATCAGATGCACATGTAGTGATATTTCTGTAGAAAAATTATTTCATAGGGTTATAATAGTAGTCTTGATTCAAGCTTAAAATCTTGAAAAAAGGTGTCCTTGCTACTTTGTTAATTTGTCAGCAAAATACCTCCTTTACAGCAAACTTTATACTTAAATAAAAATTTTGACACAAAAGAGACCCTCATAGTGTGATTACTCTTCAAGAGTTCACTTTTATTGGACAGTTTGTCATAGAAAACCTTGAAAGTAGCTATTCTGTGCTTTAAAAATAGATTTACAAGAAATGGCCAGAACTCATACATTTAAAAAATAAATGATCTTGTTAAATGAACTTTGAATTTTCAGCCGAGAGTGCATGTAAGACCAGCATTTCTTTACCACAATTATTATTGTCCTTATATTTTGGGATGAATTTTTCCTAATATTCTAGTATAAGTCTAGAGAATTCAGTTTTTTGGCAAATTATCTTTATCAGTGTAAATCAGGGAATGCATGCTATGAAAGTCACTACTATCACACTATTTTCAACGAATACTTGCAATATTCTGAATTTTTAGTGTTTTTAAAAATTTTTATTGAGACATAATTGACATATAACATTATATTAGTTTCAGGTGTAGAACATGCTGATTCATTATTTGTATACACTGTGAAATGATCACCACAATAAGTCTAGTTAATATCCATCACCATATACAGTTACAAAAAATTTTTTTCTTGTAATGAAAACTTCTAAGATTTACTCTCTTAGCAAATTTCAAATGCACAATACAGTGTTATTATCTATAGCCACCATGCTATATATTATATCTTGTGAATTATTATTTTATAGCTGGAAATTGATACTTTTTGATCCCTTTCACCCAATTCATCTACGCCCCACCGCCTGCCTCTGACAACCACCAGTAATCTGAGCTTGGTTTGGTGTGGGTTTTTTGTTTTTGTTTTTTTTTTAGATTCCACATATAATGAGATCATATGGTATTTGTCTTTCTCTGGTATTTTATTTATTTTAGTTCATTTAATATAACATCCTCAAGATCTAGCCATGTTGTCACAGATGGCAAGGATTCCTTCTTTTTTATGGCTGAATAATATTCCATTGTGTATATATATCACATTTTCTTTATCCATTCATCTGTCAATAGACACTTAGGTAGTTTCCGTATCTTGACCATTGTAAATAATGCTGGCGTGAACATGAGCAGATCTTTTTGAGTTTGTGTTTCTTGTTTCTTTCAGATAAATGCCCAGAGGTGGAATTGCTGGATCATACGGTATTTCTTTTTTTCTTTTTTTTTGAAGAAACTCCATACTGTTTAAGCTGTTATTCATTGAATCCTTTTAAAAGAAAACTCACCAAATCTTTTTGGCTGTCAAGGCAGCTATGTAGAAAGGGTAGACTCTACTTAAAGGCAGTAAAATCTTCCTTTTAAATTATTCTCCACTCCCCTTCCTTCATTTGTGTGTGCAATATCTTCTATACATTTGAATTGTGTTTAAGAGTACCACAAACACAGACTTTATGATCTCAGGACATAGTGATCAGTAGAGAAAAAGTGTTGTTCAAATAAATTTGAAATCTTGTTAGTGTGATTTCATCAACATACAGATACAGAACAGAATAGCACTAGGGGTATAACTGTATATTGAAATGCCTATTTTAAAATTTGGAAGATGAATTTTTCAGGTTGACTGGCAGCCTTTGGTCCATATACTATGAGATATAGGCTTTAATTGTTGTTACTTACAGTGTTTTGTGTTGCTGGCTCATGTTAACTCATCTGAGCCAGTTGTACTCAGCCATCCATTCCTTCCTTCCTGCCCTCCCTCCCTCCCCCCCTCCCTCCCCCCCCCCCTCCCTCTCTCCCTCCCTTCCTTCCTTTCTTCCTTCCTTCCTTCCTTCCTTCCTTCCTTCCTCCCTTCCTCCCTCCCTCCCTCCCTCCCTCCCTTCCTTCCTTCCCTCCCACCCTCCCTCCCTTCCTTCTCTTCTTCCCTGGGACAGATGGTTGTTAAGTATTTTCCAACTTACTACTGCTTATACATTTTCCATTAATTAATAAAAATCAGGAAAGTTTCTCAAATTAGGTTCCTGCCAGGTCCAGGATGCTCCTAATGCTTCATTATTACCTGCTTTACCATCACTTCTGACTCCTGGGGAGTTCTTATTTTTGCCAATCGTAGGAACCCAATTGTCCCCATACCACAATTACTCTTCCTTTAAATCACTGTCAGTAGTGACAATTCCTTGGTAGTTGGAAATTGAAAAAGTTGATAGAAAATAATAATAATATCACTACCAGGAAGAAATAAAAGTCATTGAGTGTTCTCTTGTTCTGTATGTCCATAGATTTTACACAGATTGAAACAGTACACACCTGGGTTGGAATCCCTTAGTGTGAGAACTTGGGCAAGTTACCCACTCCTGGTCCCAGTGTCTCATCTGTGAAATGGATGTTGTGAGGATTAAATGGGATTTTATATGTAGAGCCCACTGTCACCGTGCTTGGCATATAGTGGTCACCCTTCTGTGCCCTCTCCTAGTAACAAGCAGGGAGCTTCTAAGAGTTCTTGACTGCCTTCCATTTTTTTTTTTTAATTTTTTTATTGTTATGTTAATCACCATATATTACATCATTAGTTTTTG
>NW_027399846.1:0-6803 GCF_003265705.2 Callorhinus ursinus
TTATGAGCAACTCTATGCCAGCAAATTAGATAACCTGGAAGAAATGGGTGCATTCCTAGAGATGTATCAACTACCAAAACTGAACCAGGAAGAAATAGAAAACCTGAACAGACCTATAACCACTAAGGAAATTGAAGCAGTCATCAAAAATCTCCCAAGAAACAAAAGCCCAGGGCCAAATGGCTTCCCAGGGGAATTCTACCAAACATTTCAAGAAGAATTAATACCTATTCTCCTGAAACTGTTCCAAAAAATAGAAATGGAAGGAAAACTTCCAAATTCATTTTATGCGGCCACCATTACCTTGGTCCCAAAACCAGACAAAGATCCCATCAAAAAGGAGAATTACAGACCACTTGCCCTCTGGGAATCAGCTAAGCTTTCCTGGGACTTAATGGAGTCTTTGGGACCTATCAAGCCTTTTGAATAGTGTGGGCCTGGGTCATCAGTAGTTATTAGTGAGCACCGCCCCAAACAGACACATACATCACAAGGAAAGGAAGAGTAACAGAACTACATTTACTAAACTATTATGGTATGCCTGGTGCCATATTGTGTGGTTTTACATGTTATCTGTGATGGGAATTTTGGCTCTGATTTGGCCATGGAAGCCAAAGGGAAGGAGATGATTCCTCTTGACAATGGGTGAATTGACCTAAGACTGGCAATTAAATGTTTCCTTTCAGAACTTTGAGTCTAGGGTAAGCAACATAAGAGGAAAAGTTTAAAGTTTATTTCTGCAACAGTGGCTGCTGAGAGCATAGTGACAGGAGGGTGGGGTACCAGATACCCTCAGGCTTGTCATGGTCTTGTCTATCTGCTAAGCCATGTTCTCCATATCTCTTTTTGATTCTATGGGCCCTCAGATATTCTTCCAAAAATTTGTTTTCTATATTTATCAGAGAGTTTCTTTTTTCTTATATTTATTTTTATAATGAAGAATCTTGCCTAATATCTTAACTCCATAACAACAATAATATAAATATTTTGTTGCTGTTCACTGGTTAAAACAGGCTTTTATATCCTTATAATAACCCTATGGGCAAATACATATATATCAAAAAACACATATAAACTATTTACTACTTTGCACCTCTTCAAATTCTTGAAGAAGTTAGACAATAACAAGTGTTGGTTGAAGATGTGGTGAAATTGGTGCTCCCTTGCATTGTTGGTAAGAATGCAAAATGATGAAGCCATTTTGGAAAACAGTTTGGCAGTTCCTCTGAAGAATTAAAACCTATGTCCACATGAAAAATTTCACCCAAATATACACAGCAGTATTATTCATAACCAAAGAGTGGATACAACACAAATATGCATCAACCAGTGAGTGGATAAATAAAATGTGGTATATCCAAACAATGGCATTTACTCAGCTGTAAAAAGGGATGAAGTTCTGAGACATGCTCCAGTGAGGGTGAACGTTGAAAGCATTTTGTTAAATGAAGGAAGTCAGACATGAAAGAGTATATATTATTTGATGATATTTATATGAAATGTCCAGAACAAGCAAATCTATCCAGTCAGTAGGTAGATTAGTGGTTTTCAGTGGTTGAGGGGAGAGAAGAATAAGGAGTGACTACAAAAGTATGGAATAATGGAAATGTTCTCAATTTATACAGTCGTGGTCATTATATAACTCAGTAAATATACTAAAAACCACTGAGTCGAATAATTTGAAACAGTGAATTGTATGGTATGTTAATTCAATCTCAACAAAGCCAATATATAAAAAATGAAAGCACATAGAGAAGAGTTATACCATATGCACAATTATTAGAATTAATTCCATAATCTGGGCTGAAAAAAGCAAAGATACTTTTTCTTTAATACCACTTGGTCTAAAGTATGAACTATTTTTCTGGTATTCAATCAAAGAAACTATGAACTGTATTGCAGGAGAAGCTGACTCTGTATAGGGAAATGATACAGTATGACAAAGCTATGTATATGATATTCTGTGGGTGACTTAAGAGGTTTTCTTTTTTTTAATTTAATTTCATTATGTTATGTTAATCACCATACATTACGTGATTAGATTTTTTTTTTAAGATTTTATTTATTTATTCGACAGACAGAAAGACAGAGAGAGAGAGGGAACACAAGCAGGGAGAGTGGGAGAGGGAGAAGCAGGCTCCCCACGGAGCAGGGAGCCCGATGCGGGGCTCGATCCCAGGACCCTGGGATCATGACCTGAACCGAAGGCAGCCGTGTATTGACTGAGCCACCCAGGCGCCCCTACATCATTAGATTTTGATGTAGTGTTCCATGATTCATTTTATGCGTATAACACCCAGTGCTCCATTCAATATGTGCCCTCCTTAATACCCATCACGGGGCTAACCCCTCCCCCCACTCCCATCCCCTCTAGAACCTTCAGTTTGATTTAAGAGGTTTTCAAAGGTAATTTTGCTTTTTGTCTTATGCACAGACTGCAGAAACTAACTACTTTATAGGATACCATTACCGTGTGTTATCATTTTACATTTTATTTTATTTTATTTTGTTTTATTTTAAAAGATTTTATTTATTTATTTGTCAGAGAGAGAGAGAGTACAAGCAGGAGGAGCAAGCAGAGGGAGAAGCAGGCTCCCCGCTGAGCAGGGAGCCTGATGCAAGACTTGATCTCAGGATCCTGGGATCATGACCTGAGCCAAAGGCAGATGCTTAACCAACTGAGCCACCCAGGTGTCCCAACATTTTACATTTTAAAGGAGAGGAGGTGAAGATGGCGGAGGAGTAGGAGCCCTGGATTTCGTCTGGTCTCAGGAATTCAGCTGGATAGGGATCAAACCATTCTGAACACCTACGAACTCAACAGGAGATCGAAGAAAAGAATAGCAACAACTCTGAACAGAAAAGAGACCACTTTCTGGAAGGTAGGACCTGCGGAGAAGTGAATCTGAGGTGATCTTCGGGAGGATAGACGGCGGGGGAGGGGGCCTCCTTCGGCTGCTTCTGGCAAGTGATAGAGATGCGGAGCACAAAATTGGAACTTTTGGAAGTCGGCTCCACTGAGGGATGTTGCTCCGGTGGCTAAGTGGTGGGGGGGGGGGGGAACCCTCACAGGACACTGTGGTTTCAGGACCCTCGGGGTCACAGAAAGACCGGGGGTGCCTGAGTGCGGCAGAGCTCCCAGGTATCAGAGCGGGGAAGCTGGCTGCAGACACGGAGCCGAGGCGCGGGCTCTCAGCTCTGGGTTGCCATAAACTGTGTTTGGTGACAGTCAGGCCACTGCTCCTCCAGCAGGGACCCAACAGGCGGCAGAGCCAGGGAGACTCCCCTTCCTCCCCGGGGAGGAGCGGCGCGGGAGCACACCGCAGGGATCTGCTGGGTTTGGAGACTCCACACGGGGTCGGGAGCCAGAGATAGAAACGCTCGGTCACAGGCCGGGTGAGGACGGAGTGCGGCCGGAGACCGGGGAGATGGGAGTGACTGACTGCTTTTCTCTGGGGGCACACTGAGGAGTGGGGCCCCGAGTCCTTGGCTCCTCTGGGGCAGAGATTGGGAGGCCGCCATTTTCACTGTCGTCCTCCAAAGCTGTACGGAAAGCTTGCAGGGAACAAAAGCTCCCGAGAGCAAACCTGAGCAGCTTGCTTAGCCCGGACCGACAAGGGTGGGGCAATTCCGCCTCCGGCAAAGACATTTGGGAACCATGGCAACAGGCCCTTCCCCCAGAAGATCAGCATGAACAGCCAGCCAAGACCAAGTTTACTGATCAATGAGAACGGGAGAACTCCAGCGCTAGGGGAATACTGCACATAGAATTCATGGCTTTTTTACCATGATTCATTAGTCTTTCAAAGTTAATTTTTTTAACTGATTTTTTTTTAATTTTTCTTTTTCTCTTTTTCAACCAACATCTTATCAATCCCTTTTCTAAAAAAACATTTTTATTTTTCATTTTTAGAGTCATATTCTATCCCTTTATAGTAGTTACCCTTATTTTTGGCAGATATATATATAAGTTGTTTTCTCTTTAAAGTTTTGAGATACAGTTTCTTCTAACATATCAAAATATACCCCAAATCTCTAGTGTATGGCTTTGTTCTAGTCTCTTGCCCGATCACATTCTCTCCCCCCCTTTTTTTTCTTTCTTTCTTTCCTTTTTTAATCCTCTTCTTTCTTTTTTCAAACATCTTATCAATTCCTTTTTTAAAATTTTTTATAGTTTGATCTTTACACTCATATTCCATCCCTTCATCGTATCAACCCTTATTTTGTATATATATAAGTCTTTCTTTCTTTAAAATTTTAGGAGGCACTTTCTTCTAACAGACTAAAATACACCCAAAATCTAGTGTGTGGCACTGATCTATGCACCAGCCTGATCATATTTGATCATATTCTGTTTTTTTGTTTTGTTTTGTTCTGTTTTTGTTTGTTTTTATCTTTTTCTTGTTTTCTCTTTCTTTTTTCTTTCTTTCCCTTTGTTTTCCCCTGGTTTCAGGTCTTTTCTGATTTGATTAAAGTATATTTTCTGGGGACGTTGTTAACCTGTTAGCATTTTGTTCTCTCATTCACCTATTCTCCTCTTGACAAAATGACAAGACGAAAAAAATCACCTCAACAAAAAGATCAAGAGGTAGTACCGTCTGCCAGGGACCTACTCAATATGGACATTAGTGCGATGTCGGACCTAGAGTTCATAATCGTGACTTTAAAGATACTAGCTGGGCTTGAAAAAAGCATGGAAGTTATTAGAGAAACCCTTTCTGGAGAAATAAAAGAACTAAAATCTAACCAGGTCGAAATCAAAAAGGCTATTAATGAGGTGCAATAAAAAATGGGGGCACCAACTGCTAGGATAAATGAGGCAGAAGAGAGAATCAGCAATATAGAAGACCAAATGTTGGAAAATAAAGAAGCTGAGAAAAAGAGAGATAAACAACTACAGGATCACGAGGGCAGAATTCGAGAGATAAGCGATACGATAAGATGAAACAACATTAGAATAATTGGGATCCCAGAAGAAGAAGAGAGAGAGGGGCAGAAGGTATATTGGAGGAAATTATAGCAGAGAACTTCCCTAATGTGGGGAAGGAAACAGGCATCAAAATCCAGGAGGCAGAGAGAACTCCTCTCAAAATCAATAAAAATGGGTCAACACCCCAACATCTAATAGTAAAACTTACAAGTCTCAAAGATGGAGAGAAAATCTTGAAAGCAGCTCGGGAAAAGAGATATGTAACCTATAATGGTAGAAACATTAGATTGGCAACAGACCTATCCACAGAGACCTGGCAGGCCAGAAAGGACTGGCATGATATCTTCAGAGCACTAAACGAGAAAAATATGCAGCCAGGATACTATATGCACTTAGGCTGTCATTGAAAATAGAAGGAGAGATAAAATTCTTCCAGGACAAACAAAAACGAAAGGAATTTGCAAACACGAAACCAGCCCTCCAAGAAATATTGAAAGGGGTCCTCTAAGCAAAGAGAGAGCCTAAAAGCAGCATGGTCCAGAAAGGAATACAGACAATATACAGTCACAGTCACCTTACAAGCAATACAATGGCACTAAATTCATACCTTTCAATAGTTACCCTGAATGTAAACAGGCTAAATGCCCCAATCAAAAGACAGAAGCTATCAGATTGGATTAAAAAACAAGAACCACTGATATGCTGTCTGCAAGAGACTCATTTTAGACCCAAAGACACCCCCACATTGAAAGTAAAGGGGTGGAAAACCATTTACCATGCTAATAGACACCAAAAGAAAGCTGGGGTGGCAATCCTGATATCAGACAAATTAGATTTTAAACCAAAGATTTTAATAAGAGATGAGGAAGGACACTATATCCTCCTTAAGGGTCTATCCAACAGGAAGATCTAACAATTATAAATATCTATGCCCCGAACATGGGAGCAGCCAATTATATAAGGCAATTAATAACAAAAGCAAAGAAACACATTGACAACAATACAATAATAGTGGGGGACTTTAACACCCCCCTGACTGAAATGGACAGATCATCTAAGCAAAAGATCAACAAGGAAATAAAGACTTTAAATGACACACTGGACCAAATGGACTTCACAGACATATTCAGAACATTCCATCCCAAAGCAACGGAATACACATTCTTCTCTAGTGCCCATGGAACATTCTCCAGAATTGATCACATCCTAGGTCACAAATCAGGTCTCAACCGGTACCAAAAGATTGGGATTATTCCCTGCATATTTTCAGACCACAATGCTTGGAAACTAGAACTCAATCACAAGAGGAAAGTCGGAAAGAACTCAAATACATGGAGGCTAAAGAGCATCCTACTAAAGAATGAATGGGTCAACCAGGAAATTAAAGAAGAATTAAAAAAATTCATGGAAACCAATGAAAATGAAAACACAACTGTCCAAAATCTTTGGGATACAGCAAAGGCAGTCCTGAGAGGAAAGTATATAGCAATACAAGCCTTTCTCAAGAAACAAGAAAGGTCTCAAATACACAATCTAACCCTACACCTAAAGGAGCTGGAGAAAGAACAGCAAATAAAGCCTAAACCCAGCAGGAGAAGAGAAATAATCAAGATCAGAGCAGAAATCAATGAACTAGAAACCAAAAGAACAGTAGAACAGATCAACGAAACTAGGAGCTGGTTCTTTGAAAGAATTAACAAGATTGATAAACCCCTGGCCAGACTGATCAAAAAGAGAAGAGAAATGACCCAAATCAACAAAATCATGAATGAAAGAGGAGAGATCACAACCAACACCAAAGAAATACAAACAATTATAAGAACATATTATGAGCAACTCTATGCCAGCAAATTAGATAACCTGGAAGAAATGG
>NW_027399847.1:0-6803 GCF_003265705.2 Callorhinus ursinus
ACGAGAGAGACTCTTAAACAGGCTCCATGCTGGGCTGGATATGGGGCTTGATCTCATGACCCTGAGATCATGACCTGAGCTGAAATCAAGAGTCACACGCTAACCGACTGAGCCACTCAAGCGCCCCTGAAATCATATTCATTTAAAAAGTAATCTACCGAGAGCAAGTAGTATTTTACCCAAGAATGCAAGGATGGTTAGATATTAGGAAATCTATTAATATCATAAAATTAATATGCTGTTGATATTAATCAAAAAGCCAAATAAGAAAAGACATCTAATGCTGAAAAAGCATTTGATAAAATTCGACAGCAATTGCTGATGGAGTATTTCAAACACTTGATTTGATGCTTTTTGCTATTTCCAGTAAACCGTGAACATCCGTCATTTTTATAACCAGATGAGAATTGGTAAACGGTTTTAAAAGCACCTTTGGGAAGATAATAAATTTGTTTGTATTCTAAGTTCCTAGCTCATATAATGGTGTCTCAATAAATATTTTTAAGGAAACATTCCATTAAAACAAAGTAGTCTAGTTTTTGAGAATTGGTAAGAAAACAGAAAAGAGAACATTTGTCCTGTCTCACAGGAGACCTCATCTGAGGGGGGTACAGTACTCTTTTTATTTTTTTATTTAATTTTATTTATTTATTTGAGAGAGAGAGAGATCACGAGCAGGGGGGAGGGATAGAGGGAGAAACAGACTCCCTGCTGAGCACTTGATCCCAGGACCCTGGGATCATGACCTGAGACGAAGGCAGATGCTTAACCGACTGAGCCACCCAGGCACCCAGTACTCCTTTTTTTTTTATGTATAGCGTCCACCATCAGCAATGCCTTTGAAGGACACTTTGCCATTCTTTAGGCGATGCCTTTGAAACTTGTCCTCTTTGCTTTTTCCACGATTTGCCTGTGGCTCCCTGAGCTCGAGCCCCTGTCCCTGAGCTGAACCAGTGCCCTATCTGACCACCATGCACACCTAACTGATGGCTATCCTCCACCTGAACAACTCCACCTTCGACTCCACATGCCATGCCCTTTCTCTTTAAACAACTCAGAATACCTTAGGACAGCCTCTCGCTCTTCGCATCTTGTCTTTTGCTCTGCCTGCATCTTTCTAGTGTCTCTCAAATCTTTACCTCTGGCAACTTCACGACCCTGGTCTCGGTCTTTATTTTTGGTGTGCGCTATTTTGCAGAAATCTTCTGATATTCTCTTCCCTTTCCTGTCAATCCGTTGCAACTAGATTAATCTTTCTCTGTTGGATTTATAGGTCACTCCTCTGCTTAAAACTTCAAGATACAACATTTCTGATTGAATTATATATAATATGATTGGCTTGACATTTGCAGCTGTCCCATTCTGCCTTGCGAGTATTCCTTACTCCTACACCTCCTCTGTGCATGCTGCTCTTATTTCTCACGGGGACCATCGTCTGGCTCTTCTGCTGTCTTTGCTTGTGCTCTGTCCTCCATCCTTCCTTTTCTCACTTATGAAAAACTGACTCATCTTCATAATGTGCGGATCAAAGGCAGTGTTCCTTGATTAGAGTCTCCTTGGTATTTCTGATTTCTTCCATCTTCTGAACCCGCACATCTCTCTAATTCTCTGATGGCTTTAGTGTACTCTTTAACTGCCTCATCTCTGTGAGAGGCTAGATTTTATTCAGTTTTTATATTTCTTGCAATGCCTGACATAGTCATTTATGCATAGTAGTTCACGTATGGGATATTTTGATTCAAATACTGAATTATTTGAAAATACTGTATAGAAGGGCAATATGCATTTGTATTTCAAACATATCAATGCCATTGATTTACTCTTCTTATAAGCCAATCTCCAAGCATTCCTTTGGGAGGTCATAATACAACTGAAAATATTAAACAGAACTATTATAAAATAAAGTTGTGTTGGTCATGTAGTTTATTTTGAAAAAGTGGTTTTTATTTTTTCATGTTCACATTCACATTTACAGAACTAAAATATTATTGGGGTGAAGAATAAGGAAAGTTATTGTTATAACCTTGAGAGAGAATGTTAATTAAATTGAGGGACAAGGAAAGGGACAAATGCTTAAGATAACAATTTCTTTCCCCGTTTGTGATGACACGAAAACTTTATTTTCTCATATTGAGTCAAACTGCCAAGAAACCCTTACAACATATTGAATGGTATGATAAATATCTGCTTTTTAGAGCTTTGGACACTGCCGTTGCTTGAAAAGCAAGCTTGAACTCCCCATGAGATCACCGTGGAGATAAATGCTTAAAAGCTTTTCAAAGCCATACTCCTGGCTCTATCAGAATTTAATTTCCCACTGATTATGTTTATATCGATTTTGGAACACATACCCACGAATATACTCAGCATAGCTACATCACTGATTATTTCCCATGCCTTGGGAATTCATCCCTATTTTATGTGCACATGGAACCCACTTATACTTTCATATACATGGATACCTTGAGTTAATACTCTAGTTTTTAGACTAGACCATGAAAACGTCCCTGTGGTTGTTTAAAGGCTGTTTCTTTGTAACAGTTAAAAACAAACTGATGTATATGGGAACAGGTTTTATAAGTATCCTATGCTTTATTAGCCATTCGGTCATACCTGGTTGGTTTCTGACCTGTAGTCAAACACAAAGGGCGTTTTTGAAAGTAGATTTCAACTGCATAACATCACAGTTCTGGAAACTCACAGTGGGTTTATGTGGTGAGGGGATATATAAACATACTGAAGATCTTGGTTCCAGTCCTGTTGATGTTACTTTTAAGCAAATTACTCTACATTTTGAGCTTCAGTGTGGGGATTCTGACAGTATTTACTTTCTAGAGAGTTGATGCATGTGCAATGAGATAGGTAAGGGACTTAGCACAGTGTCTACTATCCAACACAGCTTACTTCACTTCCACTGTTATCAAAACCCAAAATGATTTGGTAAAAGAATTTGTTGACAGATGATGTTTTTATCTTCGAACTCTTTGTACCCCAGCGATTGGTGGATAAATTTGGTAGCATACAATCACAGAACCCAGAAAGACTGATCTAATTCTTGACAGATGAGAAAATAAAGAACCAAAGACTTCAAATGACACACTTGCCACCCCAGGGCAGGTCACTAGCAGAGTGGGGTTTCGAGCTCAGATCGGGGGACTCCTCCTCGAATGGCCGGTGCTCTTTGCATTCCACACACCAGACATGGTGCTTTCTGCCTTCACCCTTTTTCCAGTGATGGTTCTGGGATTAAGATTCATTCGGTGAGATGTTAGTGGCTTCTAATCTCTTCTGTGTTTTAGTCATTCTTGCCTGGTCCGTCAGAGTGTTTTTGCCAGACTAGAGAACAGCGTACTGTTCTGTTATCAGTTCAGTGTGGAATATAATCTCAGGCATGTGTTCTTTTTTTAGTAGAATAGAAAGAACTTGAGCGGAAACCTCCCTGTAACATAGTTCATGAGTAAGTTATAATCTTCGTCAAACACGGCTCCAAATACCATCACTGATCCTGCCTCCGAAATAGAAACATCATAAAAGCCTGGAATGTACTGTGAAAGATTTATTTTTGATGGTGTTTCGAAAACTAGTTAGTCCTTATATCATAAACCTTTAAACCTTTGAATATTTAAACAAAGACAATTTGTTTAAAAAGGACATTTGTTATTGCCGTGTTTTAGAAAAGTAAAGAAAAAAGAAATTAATACTGATTTTAAAGTATAATAAAAAATATAAGTTACATAAAGCACTTGTGAAAGCATAAAACTGTGCATAATTTTCTTTATAATGAAGTCTTTTGCAACTCTATCCCAGAAAATTCGATTTTATCATATAGATAATTTATCCCTTTCCAGGAGCTTTTGTATTTTGACTTGGCCACACTTAATTGGCAAGCAGATGATCTCTAAAAAAAAATCTTATAATGTTTGTTAATAAGCAAATCTAAAGCTGTTGTAATAAGTTTTAAAAACATCCATACATATGAATATTTTAATATAGGATAATACAATTTAGTTATTTATTCTGATCAAATTAAAATCCGAAGTTTCCCTAACTCATGACTATTTGTACAAGAGAAAGTAAGTATCATAAAGAATTATCAAAGGAAATACATATGTAGTGATTTTAAATCTTAAAATAAGGAACCAGGTACAGCCTTGATCAGATGCACATGTAGTGATATTTCTGTAGAAAAATTATTTCATAGGGTTATAATAGTAGTCTTGATTCAAGCTTAAAATCTTGAAAAAAGGTGTCCTTGCTACTTTGTTAATTTGTCAGCAAAATACCTCCTTTACAGCAAACTTTATACTTAAATAAAAATTTTGACACAAAAGAGACCCTCATAGTGTGATTACTCTTCAAGAGTTCACTTTTATTGGACAGTTTGTCATAGAAAACCTTGAAAGTAGCTATTCTGTGCTTTAAAAATAGATTTACAAGAAATGGCCAGAACTCATACATTTAAAAAATAAATGATCTTGTTAAATGAACTTTGAATTTTCAGCCGAGAGTGCATGTAAGACCAGCATTTCTTTACCACAATTATTATTGTCCTTATATTTTGGGATGAATTTTTCCTAATATTCTAGTATAAGTCTAGAGAATTCAGTTTTTTGGCAAATTATCTTTATCAGTGTAAATCAGGGAATGCATGCTATGAAAGTCACTACTATCACACTATTTTCAACGAATACTTGCAATATTCTGAATTTTTAGTGTTTTTAAAAATTTTTATTGAGACATAATTGACATATAACATTATATTAGTTTCAGGTGTAGAACATGCTGATTCATTATTTGTATACACTGTGAAATGATCACCACAATAAGTCTAGTTAATATCCATCACCATATACAGTTACAAAAAATTTTTTTCTTGTAATGAAAACTTCTAAGATTTACTCTCTTAGCAAATTTCAAATGCACAATACAGTGTTATTATCTATAGCCACCATGCTATATATTATATCTTGTGAATTATTATTTTATAGCTGGAAATTGATACTTTTTGATCCCTTTCACCCAATTCATCTACGCCCCACCGCCTGCCTCTGACAACCACCAGTAATCTGAGCTTGGTTTGGTGTGGGTTTTTTGTTTTTGTTTTTTTTTTAGATTCCACATATAATGAGATCATATGGTATTTGTCTTTCTCTGGTATTTTATTTATTTTAGTTCATTTAATATAACATCCTCAAGATCTAGCCATGTTGTCACAGATGGCAAGGATTCCTTCTTTTTTATGGCTGAATAATATTCCATTGTGTATATATATCACATTTTCTTTATCCATTCATCTGTCAATAGACACTTAGGTAGTTTCCGTATCTTGACCATTGTAAATAATGCTGGCGTGAACATGAGCAGATCTTTTTGAGTTTGTGTTTCTTGTTTCTTTCAGATAAATGCCCAGAGGTGGAATTGCTGGATCATACGGTATTTCTTTTTTTCTTTTTTTTTGAAGAAACTCCATACTGTTTAAGCTGTTATTCATTGAATCCTTTTAAAAGAAAACTCACCAAATCTTTTTGGCTGTCAAGGCAGCTATGTAGAAAGGGTAGACTCTACTTAAAGGCAGTAAAATCTTCCTTTTAAATTATTCTCCACTCCCCTTCCTTCATTTGTGTGTGCAATATCTTCTATACATTTGAATTGTGTTTAAGAGTACCACAAACACAGACTTTATGATCTCAGGACATAGTGATCAGTAGAGAAAAAGTGTTGTTCAAATAAATTTGAAATCTTGTTAGTGTGATTTCATCAACATACAGATACAGAACAGAATAGCACTAGGGGTATAACTGTATATTGAAATGCCTATTTTAAAATTTGGAAGATGAATTTTTCAGGTTGACTGGCAGCCTTTGGTCCATATACTATGAGATATAGGCTTTAATTGTTGTTACTTACAGTGTTTTGTGTTGCTGGCTCATGTTAACTCATCTGAGCCAGTTGTACTCAGCCATCCATTCCTTCCTTCCTGCCCTCCCTCCCTCCCCCCCTCCCTCCCCCCCCCCCTCCCTCTCTCCCTCCCTTCCTTCCTTTCTTCCTTCCTTCCTTCCTTCCTTCCTTCCTTCCTCCCTTCCTCCCTCCCTCCCTCCCTCCCTCCCTTCCTTCCTTCCCTCCCACCCTCCCTCCCTTCCTTCTCTTCTTCCCTGGGACAGATGGTTGTTAAGTATTTTCCAACTTACTACTGCTTATACATTTTCCATTAATTAATAAAAATCAGGAAAGTTTCTCAAATTAGGTTCCTGCCAGGTCCAGGATGCTCCTAATGCTTCATTATTACCTGCTTTACCATCACTTCTGACTCCTGGGGAGTTCTTATTTTTGCCAATCGTAGGAACCCAATTGTCCCCATACCACAATTACTCTTCCTTTAAATCACTGTCAGTAGTGACAATTCCTTGGTAGTTGGAAATTGAAAAAGTTGATAGAAAATAATAATAATATCACTACCAGGAAGAAATAAAAGTCATTGAGTGTTCTCTTGTTCTGTATGTCCATAGATTTTACACAGATTGAAACAGTACACACCTGGGTTGGAATCCCTTAGTGTGAGAACTTGGGCAAGTTACCCACTCCTGGTCCCAGTGTCTCATCTGTGAAATGGATGTTGTGAGGATTAAATGGGATTTTATATGTAGAGCCCACTGTCACCGTGCTTGGCATATAGTGGTCACCCTTCTGTGCCCTCTCCTAGTAACAAGCAGGGAGCTTCTAAGAGTTCTTGACTGCCTTCCATTTTTTTTTTTTAATTTTTTTATTGTTATGTTAATCACCATATATTACATCATTAGTTTTTG
>NW_027399848.1:0-6796 GCF_003265705.2 Callorhinus ursinus
TGGGACTCGATCCCAGGACCCTGGGATCATGACCTGAGCTGAAGGCATACGTTTAACCGACTGAGCCACCCAGGCATCCCCTGTATTCCAAAACTTTAGAGAGAAAACAACTTATATATATATACCAAAATTAAAGTTAACACCTATGAGGGGATAGAATATGACTCTAAAAATGAAAAATAAGAAAGATTTTAAAAAAGGGACTGATAAGATGTTGGTTGAAAAAGGGAAAAAGAAAAATTAAGAAAAAAAGAAAAAGAAAATTTAAAAAATTTGAAAGACTAAAGAATCATGGAAAAAAAGCCATTAATTCTATGTACAGTATTTCCCTAGTGCTGGAGTTCTGCCGTTCTCATTGATCGGTAAACTTGGTCTTGGCTGGCTGTTGTGCTGATCTTCTGGGGGAGGGGCCTGTTGCCCTGGTTCCCAAATGTCTTTGCCGGAAGTGGAATTGCCCCACCCTTGCTGGGTCCAGGCTAAGTAATCCGCTTGGGTTTGCTCTCGGGAGCTTCTGTTTCCTGCAAACTTTCGGTACAGCTTTGGAGGATGAGAGTGAAAATGGCGGCCTCCCAATCTCTGCCCCGGAGGAAACGAGAACTCGGGGCTCCTCTCCTCAGTGCGCCCCAGAGAAAAGCAGTCAGTCACTCCTGTCTCCCCGGTCTCCGGCCGCACTTCAAGCTCACCCAGCCTGTGACCGAGCGTTTCTATCTCTGGCACAGGACTCCGTGTGGAGTCTCCAAACCCAGCAGATCCCTGCGCTGCGCTCTCCCGCCGCTCCTCCCGGGGGAGGAAGGGGAGTTTCCCCGGCTCTGCCGCTTGTTGGGTCCCTGCTGGAGGAGCAGTGGCCCGGCTGTCACCGATCACAGTTTATGGCAACCCCGAGCTGAGAGCCCGCGCCTCAGCTCCGTCTCTGCAGCCGGCTTCCCCGCTCCGATACCTGGGAGCTCTGCTGCACTCAGGCACCCCCGGTCTTTCTGTGACCCCGAGGGTCCTGAGACCACACTGTCCCGCGAGGATTCCACGCCCCGCTTAACCACTGGAGCAACGTCCCTAGCGGAGCCGACTTCTAAAAGTTCCGATTTTGTGCTCCGCAGCTCTGTCACTTGCCAGAAGCGGGGGAGGCCCCCTCCCCCGCTGTCGATCTTCCCGAATATCACCTCGGACTCACTTCTCCGCATGTCCTACCTTCCAGTAAGTGGTCGCTTTTCTGTTCAGAGAGTTGTTGCTATTCTTTCTTAGATCTCCTGTTGAGATCGTAGGTGTTCAGAATGGTTTGATCCCTATCCAGCTGAATTCCTCGGACCAGACCAAATTTAGGTCTCCTACTCCTCCGCCATCTTGCTCCTCCCCCGAAACTTTTTAAAATATTTTATTTATTTATTTGATAGAGAGAGAGAGAGAGAGAGAGTGAGCACACAAGCAGGGGGAGCAGCAGAGAGAGAGAGAGAAGCTGACTCTCTGCTGAGCAGGGATCCCAACGCGGTGCTCCATCCCAGGACCCTGGGATCATGAACTGAGCTGAAAGCAGATGCTTAAACACCCATGCGCCCCAGAATTTTAGACTTTCAAGTAGAATCTTCTACACTGGTCCAGGGCTTTATTTTCAAAACCTTTTCCAAACCAATTCACTGAAAACCCATTGTGTCGACTTAAATCACTTTAAATGGTTAATGATGTAACATGAGGTACTATGTTTAAGATTATAACATCATTAAATGTTATAATCAAGGATTCATAATGTCAATTTTAACATGAAGAAATCAAGTCCTTTCATTAAAGGATATTTTGCTAGAACAAGAGTTTTTTTCCCAGCTTTTTTTTCTTCACACATTAGTATTTGGTAGTCAGCATTCCACAAATGTTTGTTAATCCATGAACATTCTTTTAATAAGCAAAACATCTATTATACTGATTTTCCCAGGATCCATGAGAATATTGAAATATTTACCTAAGCATTTTGGTGGTGGTGACCACTGTCCATGTCTACATCTTATGGTCCTCTGTCCCTGAAGTACATAGAAGGACTGGCATTTGTACTCTACTGATGATCCCGGAGCATATGTTGATGATGGGAATGAGGTAATGTCTCCATTGTCAATAGGTGGAGGAGGCCCACATTTTCCTCTAGAATCTAAAAAAAAAAAAAAAAATTATTTGATTTATTGAAAAACCAAAGAAAAACAGGTTAAAATAAAGCAAATAAAAATATAGCACAATATTCAATATCAAGACTTGTGATTTCTGTTGACAGAAAGGATTCACTGAAGAAATGTTATTTTATTTTATTTTTTAAAGATTTGATTTGGGACGCCTAGGTGGATTAGTCAGTTAAGCATCTGCCTTCAGCTCAGGTCATGATCCCGGGGTCCTGGGATCGAGTCCCGCATTGTGCTCCTTGCTCAGCAGGGAGCCTGCTTCTCCCTCTGCCTGACGCTTCCCCTGCTTGTGCTCTCCCTCTCTCTCTCTGACAAATCAATAAGTATTTATTTATTTGCGAGAGAGAGAAAGTCAGTGAGAGAGAGAGAGAGAAACCCAGAGGGAGAGGCAGAGGGAGAAGCAGACTCCCCGCTGAGCAGAAAGACCTGGGATCATGACCTGAGCCAAAGGCAGATGCTTAACCCACTGAGCCACCCACGCGCCCCCATTGAAGAAATTTTAATCACTTAAGGTGAGAATTACAATTCTAAGGCTTTCCTTTTATCCCACATGAAAGCACACCTGAAGCATTAACAAATATATCTACTTTATGTATTCTGGTGTTAAAAAATGTTTTTCTTCCTGAATAAATACTGGACAGATGGATAGCTAATGGAAACAAAGACACTTTCTTGTTACATACAACATACTGCAGTGGCTATTGGATCTCTAGTCATTGCTTATTGATTTTCATTTATTTTATAAAGGGAACATCAACTTCTTTAATTAAAGTCAAAGAATTACACATTGGTATAATGGGAAAGAGAACTGCTGGCTTCCTGTCCTGGACATGATGAGGTAGAGACCTTTCTGCTTATTCCTTCTCAGTATCACTAAAAATATAAAAACCAGCAAAAGAGATGGTGAAGGATGTAGAGAAGACGTCGATCGGATCAGAGGCCTTGGTATTCAAGGAATTATACTGCAGTGAGTTGTTTGGGTTTTCATGTTGCCTCCTATGGATCCTGGACTGGGCACTGAAGAAGACTAGAACACAGCAATCATATCAAGTTCAGGAGAAAAAAGTTCCAAGAATTGTCTGCTCTTGTTAGCCAAAGGCTCAGGAAAGGAGTATTCTAGGAAGACAGAAATATTTCTTTTTACAATAGTTGAATTACTCTTGGAAAACATAGAAGAAACCTTGACCAACTCTCTCCCCATGTTGATCAGAGACCAACAGTGATCAACCGAGGTCAAAGGTGGAACCTAGACTTCTATCCACAGTCAGGAAACAAGACACCTCTCCCCTTACCATGGTGTCAGTGGAGGCCAACTGGGAAGCTTGGACTTGCACTCTGCAGTAGTGGAGGCCTGGTAAATAAGAGATTTCGATAAAATCCAGAATCTTAACACAACACCCGAAATGTCTAGAATACAATCGAAAATCACTCATCATACCAAGGACCAGGAAAATCTCAAAAGAGAAAAGATAATCAACAGATCACAACACTTCTATGATACAGATACTGGAATTATTTGGCAATGGTTTTTAAAATTCCAGTGGGAATTATAGAACTAAAAATTATAATAATGGAATTTAAAACGAACACCTCACTGGATGGGCTCAATCATGGATTACAGATGACAGAAGGCTAAATAAACTTGCATACAGAATACAAATTACTCACTTTGAAAGTAGACTGAAAACAAAACCAAAAAAACTTCTAAAAATACTGACTGAAAATTTCCCAAATTGGGCACAAGGCATAAACATTCATATTGAAAAAGGCAAACAGGACAAACCCAAAGAAATTCATGCCAAGATAAGCCACACTCAACTGAGGAAAGCTAAAGAGAAAGAAAAAAATCTCAAAAGCAGCTACATAGAAATTATGCAAACCTATAGGGGAAAAGGGATTCAAATGTCAGCGGGGTTCTCATCTGTAACCATCAAGCCAGAAAGAAGTGACAACATTTTTCAAGTGCTAGAAGACAAGAACCGTCAGCCCTGAATGCTGTATCCCGTGATTCTATCCTCTAGGGTTTAAGGGAGAAAAGAAGATATTCTGAGACAAAGGAAAACAGAGCATTTATCTCCAGCAGATCTATCTTTAAAGAATTGCTAAAGGAATTCTTCAAATATCAGGGAAAAGATAACAGAGAGAGGATTGAGACTTCATGAAGGAAAAAACAAACAAACAAACAATGGACTGAAAACAATAAGGGTAAATATAATGGACTCTTTTCTCCTAAGGAGTTTGTGACGTTTGATGTTTGTGAAAGATTATATCATTTGATATGATGTTCAGTATATGCAGAAGAAATACTTAAGAAACATATGTTTGAAATGTGGGGAAGGTAGGGGTGCCTGGGAGGCTCAGTCAGTTGGTTAAGCGTCCACTCTTGAATTTAGCTCAGGTCATGATCTCAGGGTTGTGAGATTGAGCCCTGTGTCAGGCTCCAAGCTGGGTGTGGAGTCTGCTTAAGATTTTCTCTCTCCCTCGCCTTCTGCCACTCCACTCACTCTCTCTCTGTCTTTTTATCAATCAATAAATAATAAATAAAATAAAATAAAATAAAATATGGAAGGGTGAATGGACCCAAGTGGAAGTAAGGTTTCCTCATTTCACTTGAAGTGGTAAAATGTCAAAACGGGGTGGGGGGAGTGACAAGCTATGTATGTGCATCTTAATGCCTTGAGCAGCCGCGGATAAAGCTATATGAAGAGATACGCTCCAAAACAACAAAGACATATCAAAATAAAATTATTTTAAAATGTTCCAAAAGTCCCTAGGGATGGCCAAAAAAGGAATGGGAGTGAGAAATAGAGGAAAGAAATGGAAGACAAATAATAGAATGGCTGACACAGGCCCTAATCTATCAATAATTATTTTAAGTGTAAATGGCTTAAATACTTCAGTTAAGGGACTGAAAATGGCAGAATGGATACATAAACAAGCGCCGACTATATGGCAACGAAAAGAAACTACCTTCAACATGAAAACGTAGGTGGGCTCAAAGTAAAAGATTGGAAAATATATATGCCAGGCAAAAGCTGATTTGAAAAACAAGCAGGTATAATATCTCCTTTGTTGGGTCCTCTTCTTTCCTAATCTCTAATTACTGGAGTGTCCTATGACCAAGTTCTCAGACTTTTTTTCCTATATACGCTAATTCTCTGGTGGAGCTCAACTAGTAAGCTTCCTTTATATAATCCACATGCTGAAGAAGCCCAAATTTATATCAGATTCTATGAACATGCCCCAGTTGCTGATTGTGTGTCTCAAAGTGAAATTTCAGAGCTGTCAAATGTCCTCAGCATATCATTTTTTAAAAAAAGATTTTATTTATTTGTCAGGGAGAGAGAGAGCACAAGCAGGGGGAGCGGCAGACAGAGGGGGAAGCAGGTTCTGCTCTGACTGAGCCACCCAGCGCCCCCCCCCATATATCTTTAATACATTTATTCCTCAGGAAATAACTGAGTATCTTAATGCTTAAGATAGAGAATTTTCTGGGTGCCTGGGTGGCTCAGTTGATTAAATGTCTGACTCTTGATTTCTGCTCAGGTCATGATCTCAAGGTTGTGAGATCGAGCGCCACATCAGGCTCCGTGCTCAGTGTGGTGTCTGCTAAAGATTCTCTCCTTCCCCTCTGACCCTCCCCGCACTGTTTGCACTCATGCTCACAGTCTCTCTCTCTAAAAATAAAAAAAAAGAGAGAATTTTCTATGATTCCAACTGTCCTAATCTGGCCAAATCTTTCATAAAATAAATAGATAATTTCACTATGCAGCCCACAAAAAGAAAAAATTGGATTTTAAGCACCGTCATTTTATTTGAGATAAAAAAAGATTCCAGAAGAACTACGTCATTATATATTTATACTGACATAGCCAGTCCTTAATATATTATATTATATATAGTATATAATATAATATATATATATATATTCCCCTCTAAAATTTGAGGGGAAATAAGATACTTTACCTGCACACTGAGGGGGTTGTGTCCAGGTCCCATTTAAACATATCACTTCTACTTCCCCAAACAGATCAAAAGGTTTGACGCATTCATAACGGGCACTCTCACCAGGTAGATAACTAGACTTCTTATTTAGTATAATAGCATTTTTCACTTCGGGTGGAGTCTCACAGGAAATATCTGAATAGAAAGGAAAAAAGTAGCATCTCTAACATAATGATCATTTTGAGTAGCAAATCAACGAACAGGATTCCAAATATATCTGAAGGGGGATTTAAAATCAACAGTTCATCTGTCACGAAAGAGAGCCAATTTTAAGAAATTTACATATAAGATCGAAGAAAAAGAGATAAAGCAATATCTTTTGATAAGATTTAAGCGTCTATGAAAATGAGAGTTTTTCTGGAGATTTCTTTCCCCTTTTTAGGAAAATCAATATTACAAATAAATTCAATATAAACTTATAAACCACAAGAAAATAATAGTAAAAGATTATTTGATGTCAGATTTTGGCTTGCAATCATCCTGTTTATGAATGTAATTTTAGGAAAATAAACACAGTAGGCACTTCCTTAGAGAATAGATGAAGAATTAACATACTTTGAAGAATACTGTAGTTGAAGGAAAGATGAATAACTGAGGATCTGTCGACCTCAGAGAGTCGGGGCCTGGGGCGGCGA
>NW_027399849.1:0-6796 GCF_003265705.2 Callorhinus ursinus
AAATCTAGGTCTCCTACTCCTCCGCCATCTTGCTCCGCCCCCCCAGAGATTGACATCATGCCCAGAGAAGACATCTAGCTATATTCAGATGTCCCGACAGTTAACATGGTTCACCTCCTCTGCTAGCCCCTGCAACTTAACTTTCTGATATTCTTTCAAAGAGGCACAGTATGTGGACCTCCTCCATAAACCTGACTGAGAAGCCATAACTTCTGTGTCCCAAGATGAAACTGCCCCAGGATCTCAGAAGATTCACAGAAGAGCAATAGAACTCTGCACTTATTAGCCATGGACCACTTAAGATAAAAAGCCATTCTAAGTTCAGTGGAGATGCATAATAGAATATCCAAGTAAGAGGGACTACAGCTCAAGAAAGAGAAACAAAATTTTATCTAATTTAATCAACAAACTAAAGGAAAACAATCACTACAAAGTACAAAATAGTAAACAAGATGGAAGAAATTAATTGCTCTGTATCAGTCTTTGAAATCAATGTGAGTGAGCTGACTTTCCTTATCTAAATATAAAGATATGGGATGAGATAAAATTAAAAATGAGTAGTAAACTGCCTAGAAAAAATACATGAAAAACAAAATGACAAAAAACAAAAACAAAAACCAAACCCAAAATGACAGAGAACTATTTCCACAATGATGGAGTAGATATATTTATACCTATTCCTCCTGCTGAGTACAGTCTGAAAACCTAGACATTATAAAGCAAACATAAGGCTGAAAAATAAAGAGAAAGAGGAAGACTGGCTAAGGACCTTAGAACCCAAAGAATGATATGATGGTGAGTTCTTTGGGTTTTCTTTCGGCCTCATATATCCCAGCCTGGGAGCTAGAGAAGGTAGCAACCTGGAAATGCCAGTAGGTACAGACAAAAATAGCCTGTTTTCTGTAGCTGAAGGACCAGAATTGGGGCAGTCTCACAAGATAGAAAAGTGTGTGACAATAGCCATTCTACTCTAGCCAAACACCACAGAAAATGCTGCAGCCCCCCAATTCATCCCCACCCGCAAAGGTTGAGTGGAGAGCCTAACTTCCACTCTCACTGGGGTAGAATAAGATTCCCCCCAAACCTCTCCAAAATGGTGGTAAAGTACAGCAGCCTGGAATTTCAGCTTCACTGAGCAGTATGAGCCCCTCCCCACTCCCAGTGTCAGTGGACACCCCTCAGGAGACTGAACACACAGCAGTATTGAAGTACCTTAACCACTCATGCTGGGATGGTGTCAGAGGAGGCTTGCAAAAACACAAGATTTAACAAATATCTAGAGTCTCATAACATAATACCTAAAGTGCTCAGGATTCAAATAAACCAGCATCTGAGAAGACCTCAACTTGAGTGAGAAAAGACAATAAAAACTAACATCAAAATGACGCAGAAGTTGAAATACTCTGACAAGAATTTCAGAGAAGCCGTCATAAAAATGCTCCAAATAGCAAGCACAAAGAAATTTGAAACAAATGAAAATAAATTTGTTTCAGCAAAAAACCCCAAAGATATAAAAAAAAAACAAAATGGAAATTTTATTACTAAAAAAACAAAAACAGAAATGAAAATGCAATAGATGGTCTCAAACAGCAAAATGCAAAAGATAGAGGAGAAAAATCAGTGAAATTATCCACTGTGAGCAACAGAAAGAAAATACATTGAAAAAAAATATGGAAAGGGATTCAGGGGCATGTGGGATTATAACTAAAGAGCTTATATTTATGTCATTAGGGTCCCAGAAAGAGAGGAGAAAAGGGGTGGGCCTGAAAAATTATTCCCCCAAAAATGGCAGAAAATTTCCCAAATTTGGAGAAAAGCATATAAAGTTACATATTCAAGAAGCTGAGCAAGGCTCAAACAGAGTAAAACCAAAGAAATCCACAATATCATAGTGAAATTTCTAAAAACCAAAACAAAGGAAAAGTTCTAAGAGCAGCCAGAGAGAAAGGACCAGTTAGCGGTAGAAGAAAATGCAATTCAAATGAATTGTGGGTTTCTCATCAGAAACCATCAAGGCCAGAAGAAAGTGGCACATTTTCCAAGTTACTGAAAGGAAAGAACTGTGAATTCTGAGTTGTGAAATGTGAAAATATCCTTCAGGAAAAAGGGGAAATCAAGACATCCTCAGATAAAGGGAAACTATGAGACTATGTCACCAGCAGATCTTTCATAAAAGAATGACAATAAATTTCACTAAACACAAAGAAAATGATAAAAGAAGGAATATAAGAACATCAGGAAGAAAAAAAAGAAAGAACAAAAATATGAGTAAGCAAAATAGACTTTCCTTCTCCTCTTTAATTTACTAAATTATGATTGACAAAGCAAAATTTGTAATGATGTCTATCTAAAGCAGTTCTCAATGTATGTAAAGGCCATAAAGAGAAGAAAAGTCTCTATACTTCACTCAAACTACTAAAATTTTAACAGCTAGACTGAAAAGTTATGTGGGTATAACACCCAAGCAATCACTAAAAAAGCTATTATATATGAGAAGATATACAAAAAAGCACCATGAAGGTCAAACTGGGATTTTTTAAATGTTCACATCACCCACAGGAAGTAAATACAAAGAAAAACAAAAAGTAGAACTATCAGAAAACAAAAAATAAAATGGCAGACCTAAGCCCTAATATATTAATAATTATTATAAATGGAAATGGTCTAAACACACTATCAATCAATCAATCCTAGAATAAGTGAGTTCCGCAAGGTCAAAAGAAAAAAGATTAACACACAAAAATCAACTGTGTTTCTATATGCTGGCAATGAACATGTGGAAACCAAAATCACAAATACAATACACTTTACAATAGCCCCTCCCTAAAATGAGACACTTTGATGTGAATCTAACAAAACATGTGCAGGGCTTGTATTCTGAAAACTATGAGACACAAATGAAAGAAATAAAAGTTGATCTAAATAAACGGAGAGACACATTGTGTTCACGGATTGAGAGACTCATAGTAAAGACGTCAATTCTCGCCAAATTGCCAAGCAAGGTTAATGAAATTCCTATCAAAATTCCAGCAAGACTTTTTGTAGCTACAGACAAACATATTTAAAAATGTATAAGAAATGGAAAGGAGCTAAAATAACTAAAATAATTTTAAAAACAAAAAATAGAGTGGGAGAATTTATATATGATAGAGTTTTATTAGTCAAGACTATGTTGTCTTTTCAGAGGGATAGACACAGAGATCAGTGGAACAGGATAAAAAGCCAAAAGACAGGCACACAGAATAGAGTAACACATTTTTGACAAAACTGAAAAGCAGTTCAATGGAGGGAGGAGAGTCTATCACAAATGCTGCTGGAGTTATTGGACAGCCACAGGCAAAAAAAATGAACCTCAATTTAACCTCACTCCTTATACAAATTTAACTCAAAATGCATTATAGATTTTTTTTAAGATTTTATTTATTTATTTGACAGAGCGAGAGGAGAGACACAACGAGAGAGGGAACACCAGCAGGGGCAGAGGGAGAGGGAGAAGCAGGTTCCCCGCGGAGCAGGGAGCCCGATGCGGGGCTCGATCCCAGGACCCCGGGATCATGACCTGAGCCGAAGGCAGACGCTTAACGACTGAGCCACCCAGGTGCCCCAAAATGCATCATAGATTTAAATGAAAATCTAAAACCATAAAACATTTAGAAGGTAACCTAGGAAAAAGATCAGTGTCTAGAGTTTGGTGAAGACCTCAGACCTGACACCGAAAGCACTATCCAAAAAAGAAAAAAAAATCAATAAACTCGACTTCATCAAAATTAAATATTTTTGCTCTGTGAAAGAAAGACCCTGTTAAGAGGATGAAAAGACAAGGGACAGATTTGGAGACAGTATTTCCAAACCACGTATCTGGCAAAAGCTTCTTCCTAGAATTTATAAAGAACTCTGAAAACTCAACAGTAATAATTTTTAAAATTCCAGTTAGGAACTGGTCAAAAGTTCCTAACACAAAAACTATACATAATTGTCCAATAGCAGCTTTATTTGAAATAGTCAAAAACTGGAAACAACCCAAACGTCCTTCAACCAGTGAAGGGTCAAACAAACAGTGGAACACCCATTCCATGGAACACTACTCAGGAAAAAAAAAAAGAACTATTCATACACAGACAATGCAGATGGATCTCAAGGGCACTGTGAAATAAAATGAGCCCCCAAAATGCATATGCTGTATGATTCCATTTATTTTTTTTTTAAGATTTTATTTATTTGACAGAAAGAGACACAGCAAGAGAGGGAACACAGGCAGGGGGAGCGGGAGAGGGAGAAGCAGGCTTCCTGCTGAGCGGGAGCCCGATGCGGGGCTCGATCACAGAACCCTGGGATCATGACCTGAGCCGAAGGCAGACACTTAACGACTGAGCCACCCAGGGGCCCCATGATTCCATTTATATAACATTATTGAAATAACAAAATTATAGAAATGGAAAAATAGTGGTTGCTAGAGGTTAGAAATGGTGGGGTAGAGGGGAGTAGATGACAAGAGAGGTTCAGCATGAGGGTGATGTTTGTGGTGATGAACTAGGTCTGTATCTTGAATGACCTGGTGGTTCAATGAATTTACACATGTGATGAAATGGCATAGAACTATACACACATGTTGTACCAAGGTCAATTTCCTGATCTTGATTAGGTTAAGATGTAACTATTATGGGACACTGGATGAAGGGTTTAAAAAACCCAACTGTATTATCTTTGCAACTTCCAGTGAATTTATAATTATTTCAAAATAAAAGTTTAAAAAATGCACAAAATAGGGATGCCTGGGTGGCTCAGTTGGTTAAGTGTCAGCCTTTGGCTCAGGTCATGATCCTGGAGTCCTGGGATCGAGTCCTGCATGGGGCTCCCTGCTCAGCGGGAAGCCTGCTTCTCCCTCTGCCTGCGGCTTCTCCCTGTTTATGCTCTGTCCTTCTCTCTCTCTAATAAATAAATAAATAAATAAATAAATAAATAAATAAATCTTTTTAAAAATGCACAAAATAAAAAACATAATAGAGATGGGATGAAAATGAGGGATGGGCAATAATAAGTAGACTTTAACACAAAAGAAACAAGGTTGGTGTATATCGAAACTAGATAAAGTGAAATTCAAGGGCAAAAACTTTAAATTGAGACAGTTAATGATAAAGCACCAATAATAAAAGATATGCTCTATAATATATAACTGTCATTAACCTTTTCATACCAAACAACCCAGAAGTAAAATAAGTAAATAAAACTAAACTTTATGGAAACACTTTTAAAGCCTTTAAAAAGCAGCTCAATCAGAGCAGAAGATTTTTAATCTATTTCTTTCAGTCCAGATATAGAAGATTTTAATAATATAATCAGAGAACTTGATTTTGTGAATATATAAAAAGGTATCTGCTATAGCCCTAAGGGAATTATTTTTTTTATTCCATATTTTCAAATTTATAAAAGCAAACCAAGTAATGAATTACAAATAGTGAATTTCCAGAAGCAGGGATGCACAAGTGTGTTTATAATCATTATTCAGTAAAACCAAATACTACCAAAAAATGATAAAAATATCCATTTGAAAATTTGAAGAGGAAATTATATATAGGATAGATTACCTATTAAGCAATGAAAAGGAAACTCTTTCATATCAATACCTGTGTTCTACATCTAAAAGCATATTAAAAGACACTGCTTGGCTTTGGATATTTTTATAGTATTAAAAGGCTAACTAAAAATAACTGAACCAACCACACAATAAAATTCTGTATTGGTATAAACAAAATCTAGAAGGGAACACACAAAACTCGAACAATTGTGTCTGTGGAGGAAACTGAGATTGAAACCAATAGTTGAGGAAAACTTTAGCTAATCTATAATGTTTGAAGTTCAACCCCGGCTGCACCCATGATTTATGCAAAAAATCCATAGTTTTTTTTTTTTAAATAAGAAAAAAGTGATTAATAAATATATTGCACACTAATTTGGGAATTCAAAAATAAAAGACTAAACAAAAACTTAGAATATATAATATTAGAAAGAATATATATTATATAAATATATAAACAATATATAAAGCCATGAGTGATATTAACATGATCATAAGAGAATATCAAGAACAGATGAAATCAATCACGGTCATGTTGAGTACAATTGCAGTAGAACTTAGTGTGTCTCCTTCGTCCCCGTCCATGTTCAGAGTTTTCCTTGACTCCAATAACCTGAGGACCCGTGTAGACAAACAAGGGAGCTGAGGAGCAATAGGAAGAGTGGTTGAGTTTGGATAGCTCTACCTGGCTGCAAAGCCCAGCTCCAACTTAGCAGTTTTGTGGCCTGTACAAGTCACTTAAGCTCTCTTAGCTTCGATTTGTTTTCTTTGCTTTCATTAGGATAAGAATAAGAACACTTAGCAGAGTGGCTATGAAAATGAACTCTAACCATTTATATAAAATCATAGGGCATGAAGATGGTGGAGGATTTCGTCTGGTCTCAGGAATTCAGCTGAATAGGGATCAAACCATTCTGAACACCTACGAACTCAACAGGAGATCGAAGAGGAGAGTAGCAACAACTCTCTGAACAGAAAAGCAACCACTTACTGGAAGGTAGGACGTGTGGAGAAGTGAATCCAAGGCGATATTCGGTAGGATAGATGGCGGGGGAGGGGGCCTCTGTCGGCCGCTTCTGGCAAGTGATAGACAAGGAACACAAAATCGGAATTTTAGAAGTCGGCTCCGCTGAGGGACAGCGCTCCAGGGGCTAAGCGGGGGGTGGAAACCTCGCAGGACAGTGTGGTCTCAGGACCCTCGGGGTCAAGAAAGACCAGGGG
>NW_027399850.1:0-6791 GCF_003265705.2 Callorhinus ursinus
ACCCAAGCAGGGTTAGTTTTGTACTTGCACTGTCCCCAAGGCAGGGGTGACATGGAAATGACCACCACAACAAGCCTGGTCGCTTACAGTGACCTTTTAGATCTATGGAAGAGCCAGATGACCTGGAAGAGAACAGGGTTTTCTCAATCCCAACACATTGGCTTTAAATGCTAAAAAGTCCACAAGAACTTGAAATTCAATAGAAAAGGAGGACTACCCCGGAAGCATATGGGCTCAAGGAGGAGGTAGAAAAAGGAAGGTCTGCAAGAATGTCACAGAAATTTGGAGGCTGGGGATTTCTTTAAGACTTGGCCTTAAAGGTAGGGGATGAATTCACCAGAAGTTGGTAGAAATCCCACTAATTTGAGGAGGATTCTAGAACAAAAGAGGCCTTGTGTGATGTCCAGGGTGTAGCTGGGAGCCTATAATCCTCTTGAGAGATAGGACAGCAAAGGTGGTGGTAGGGGTGGGAGTGTAGATGGGAACCCTGAGATCAGCCCGCCCCAGGGACTGCAAGAACCCTGGGACACTGTGCACATGTTTGGGTGGGTGGGCAGAGCAGGGTAGGCTCGGAGGGTAGGACAAGAAGAATGCTCTAGAGGCCTCAGCAGAACTATGGACATCAATAGCCAGACAGAGGTTGATACCCCAGGTCAGGGAGGGAAGGGCCAGCAGAGGCCAGTGAAAACAGGTGTGCCCAGGAGGAGAAGAAACCCAATCAGGGAAGGGGGGCAGCCTAGAGAGAGGGAAGAAGTGTTACAGGAAGCATACTGAAACTACCAGGGTTTTGTCAGCAGAAAAGCCTGAGTTTTGAACCCCAAATGACGGAAGTGCCTTGAATTAGGAGCCCTCAGTTTTCCATTATCAAGGGACAGAAGAGCTTTCATTCTCTCTTCTCATCCCCAATGTGACTGGGTAAAAAGTCCATGTGGTCACCTGTGGAAAGCTGAAAGGCCTAACCTACTCATCAAACCATTGCTGCCAACTGCTGGCCTGCCAAGAACCCTGTCCCCTCTCCCCAGAGAAAACGAAGTCACTCAGATGGGGAGGGTAGATTCTTGCATTGTGACCAGCGAGTGTGTGGAGCTGAGGTTCACTGAGGTCTAGAGGGCTGGGCTCTGGGGTCTCAGAGCTCAGAGACCATGTGACATGGCCCTTCCACTCACAGATGGGGAAATGGATGTCCAGAGAGGAGAGGAGTTGGCCTGTAACCACAAAACCCCATCTCGAGCTCTTCTCCAAGTGCCGTTTCAGGGGATAATCCCCCATTTCCAGAAGGTAGCAACTGGGGTTCCAGGCCCCAGATAGACCCACAACCCATACCCCATTCGAAAAATGCCCAGCTTCTCCTGGGGCTGCATGCACCCTTCCACCCGGCGACCACAGGAGCCATCAATGGTGAGGTTGTGGACAGGGAACTCAGCTGCCAGTTTCTCTCGCTCTAAAAGGGGACAGTGTCCCACATTCTGGTGGACATCACCACTAGGCACCACATATGGCCCTGCACTTCAGAGACCACTGAGGGAATGACAAGCAGTGCCCCTAACACTGTGAGACCCCCCCCCATACTCACCTTTCTCTTTCAAGAATCCCCAGCCAGCCACCCAGCAGGCCTGGGGAACTCCAGGTGGGCCCGCCCTAAATTGGGGCAGGCAGTCCCTTCAGATGAATTGCCCACAGGGAACAGGAGGGGTGATCGTCATGAGAGCGATGTCATTGTGCTCTAAACTGGGGATGTATTTCTCATGAATGATGATTTTCTCGACATATCTCTCCTATTGAGGCGGCTTCGCTGGCTTATCGATCCCATACATAATTTCCCTTGCTCCAAAAATCAGTCTCCAGTCATATACTTTTCTGTGGGCACAGAGGCAAGCCAAGTCATCCTCAGAAAGGACGGGCTTGACAGAAACCTCTGGTGACCATGATTCTCAGAGCCCTCCCTCAGCAAGGGCCTGGGCCCACCCACTCGCGGTCTGGTTGCCACAAGGCCCAGATCCCCGGGGAGACTGCGCACAGAGAGCGCTGGAGAATGTACCTTTCTGGGAAGAGCCTTTCTGAAGACCTCCCTTCACGCGCTCCCACATGTACTTTTTGGAGACAAAGCAGTGGACATCAGTAAGCAGCCAATGGGTGTTCAGCAAGGTGCCTCCACACACATGGCACCTTCGGTTATTATGGGACATGAATACCTGGAGGCTGACCATCCAGGGCCAGGACCTGATTGTTGCATCCTGCCCTCCGATGATACAGCCACCTCCCGGTGGGTTCTGTCTGAAACGTAACCCACAGGGGGCACTGGGGAGAGACCAGGGGCACAGTTCAAACCAAGAAGAGGCACAGCCTGTCCTCGAACCTGCATGATGGGGGAAACAGGGCTAGGGGGCTGGGCAAAGTGGGGCAACCGGGAGTGTGGAGGGTCCTAGGGGGAGCTGCTGAGGAGAGGTGCTGTCAGGGCGGTAGGGAAGCCAGAAGCTGTAGGCTTCAGGAACTGGTTTTGAGGAGTATGAGTTCTGGGGTCTTGTGTGTGTAGCCCCAAGGCGAGGAAAGAAGGTGCCTTAGGAAGCAGGATCGATGATAAGGGCCCTAGAAATATGGGAGATCCCGAGGCAGAGGGGGAGGCTAGAGGTGGAGAGAGAGAGAAGTGTAATGGCTTGAGGGGTTTAGAGCCAATTTTGGGCGGGAGACTCAGAAAACAGCCACAGGGGTCTTGGGGCTGCAGTGCGGGGTTGGATGGTGGCAGGAGGAGGGAGAGTAGCCAAGGCAGGTCCAGTGATCTCCAGTGTGGGGAGCAGCGGGGGTCCAGGGGTGGAAGTTCTGGGAACTGGGGAGAGGCCACAAGAGTTTGTGGGTACCTTGGGGGCTGTCAGAGTCTAAGGTGGAGGCGGGACCCTAGAAGAATGACATGACAATACCCTGGGGTCTTTGGGGTCAGCCACAGGTAGGGCACCTCAGTATCTGTGGGAACAAAGGGGTTTCTAAAAATTGGGACTTGATGTGCAAGAGGCAGTGAGGTCAGTCTCTAGGTGAGGGAAGGACCCCAGCGTCTGTGCTACGGGAGGCATAAGAGCCCAGGGGTCAGCCCTGGGGTCTCTCGGCTGATGAAGCTGGGAGCAAGGATGGCCTGAGTTGGGGATGTGGGTCACACTTGTGAGACCCAGGGGACTACTAAGGCCCAAGCTTGGCCTCCTTCCCAGCCCTGGACAGAGGGAGTCTGGGTGGGGCTTGCTATTCAGAAGACACTCTTTCCACCCCCTGGAGGTGTCCTGACACTTATTCACACATGGCATTATCTTTGGCAACCACAGACACTGCCAAGGCCAGCAGAATGGCAGTTGGCAGCATCTCTATCATACTCCTGGCCCAGCCTGGCCTGGAAGCCCAGTGACCTCACAAAGCTCTGTGGCCTCCTGACAAATCAGCATGGCTACATCCCCCTTCCCCCCACCCCAATAGTCAGACCAGGCAGGAGCCCGTTAGCTTAACCGGTTCAGGCTGAAAAAGATCCCAGCTTTCTGTACAGGCTCCTCTGCACCCCTCGGGTGATGGGGGCTCATGTGTAGCACCCTCCCTCTGTCCCAAGGCCTGGATCTTCATTCCCAGTTACCCTTCGAAGGTTCCGTATCATCTGAGGATCCCGTTTTGTGCAGTGTCAGGGTCTGCCCCTCATGCAAGCTGCAACAACAGTTCCTGTTCCAAATCATGGGTTGAGGGGCAGCTCTGTCCCTCTGTATCAAGATGATGCAGCATGTCAATGGTCACAGGATGTCGGGCTCACCAGGTTAATCGATCCTTGACACTGTGTAGGGCAAATTGTCTTTCCCTCTTCCAAGTGCATACTATCAGCACACTTTTCAAAGAGCCACTTTGAATTTCTCTAATTTAGGACTACAAAGCCCACCTTTCTATTCACTGCTGAGTATCACAGGGTCTGGTGTTTCCTACCTGAGTGTCTCCACGTCTCCTCTCTGGGACCTACATGAAGGAATATGTGTCTCCTATACCTACAGTCAGGAATTCTCATCACAATCACCTGAATATCCTGAGGTTTCAATTTTTCTGATTGTCAGGAGATGGCATCTCACCTATGGGAGGATGACAAATGCTCACCTCACATACCTGCATGTTAAGAAGTTTCACCTTCCTGTAGGAGTGTGAGGAGTTCACACCTCCACCTGCCTGAAGGGCAGTGTTCCCTCCTCTCTCTGAGTGTAAGTTCTCCACCAGACCATCTGAGCATCGAGAGGTTGTCCCTTGCCTGCCACCGTGTCAGGACACCTCATAGCTTCTTCCTGAGTGTTATGAGTTTTCAGATTGTCAAATGAGCTTTATTCTCCTACTAACTTTCTAACTGAATGTCACACTTTCTCAGCTCACATAACTTTCAGGAGGTCACATGCCCTTCAACTGAATATACAGTAGGTCTTATATATCTTCACCTGAGTATCAGGAGCCATCATCTCCTAACCCTAACTCTAACCCTAACCCTAACCCTAAACCCTAACCCAAACCCTAACCCTAAACCTCACCCTCACCCTCACCCTAAACCTAACCCCACAACCTCACCCTCACCCTCACCCTAACCCTAACACTCACCCTAACCCTAACCCTCACCCTAACCCAGGGCTAGTCAGCAGAGAATCTGGAAGGCCACCCCTCCAGAGCCCATGCTCGCCCAGCCAGAGACTCCCTGAGCACAGAGCGAGCCCTCCCCTGCCTGCCCAGCCACGCACCTGCCCCTGAGGTTCATGATTGCCTGTTCTTGGCCCTGAAGGTGAGCTGGCCGACTAGGAGGCGAGTCCAGCTGGTGGGACAGGCTGTAGATACAGGATAGAGTGACACCATGTGAGCTAGCAGGAGCCACACTGTAGTCTCTCTCACGGAGCCTGCTCGGGAGCAGGAGTCTGGGTGCCCTAGGGGACAGCAAACAGCAGGGTCTGTGCTGACCAGGCAGGCATGGACCCTAGGGAGAGTCCACTCTGCCCTCTCCCCACTTCTGCCTGGCCTCACCTCTCCTCACTGTGGGGCTGCAGGACCAGGAACCAGGCCCCATTTGGCTGGCTCAGCTACAGCTTGTAAAGATTTTGCAGCTCCTGGAGCAGCTGGATTTCCTGGGGCCAGAGGGAAGACTGGCTGTGGACAAGGACTGCGCTGGGGAGGATGCAGGGCCTTGTAGAGGGTGAAGGATGGGGCAGGGGCCGAGTCCTGGGGCCACTGCTCATGTCTACAAAGGGCTGAAATCCCTGAATGCCCACGGGGTCCCTCATTATAGTAACGGCCCCCTGCACATGGGAATCCTGCTGGTGGGCCTCTCCACCCCAGCCTCCTTCCTGCCCCTCTGACTCCAGCCAGGGCTGCAGCCAGGGACAGGCTGGACGTCCGTCCCAGGTCCTGCCAGGAAGACAAGGCAAAAGGAGGAGAGAAGAAGGGGAAGGGGGGGACTGATCTTCTCCCTCTCCTGAGTCGGCCTCCACGGATGCCTCCAGGCCCTCTGGCCCAGCCCAGCACTTACCTGGACCCTGAGAGGGAGTTTTCATTCCAGCAGACTGGAATGCATTCCAGCTGGTTGGGGGATATTGAATGACCTGTGCGTCCCCAGATATCCTACCCACCTGGCCTTGTACGCTAAGGCCTGCCTCACAGGGTGGCCGTGGTTGTGAGGCCCAGTGGACTTTGGGGCCACAGAGCAGTTGGCAGTGGTGAGGGAACATGTGGGACCCATCAGGTGCAGAGCCATGGGTCTCGTGTACATCCGCCGCAGGGCTGGGTCACTGTACAGGTGCTCTGTGCAGGTCCCCTTTGCACACCTGGCCATGGTAGACTTGGCTAGCCCTCTCGGTAGGGAGGCCTGTATGCCTGGTGCACCTGTCCCCCACCTACCCCTAGAGAAGCAGCCACGTTCAAGCATTTCCATGTCCAACCCTCAGGGACAGGTGGGAACCTGGGTCAAGAGAGGCAGGCACTGGCCCAAGACAAATGAGGGGTGCAGAGCCCAAGGAGCAGGGCTGCTATCCAGTCCTAGGCCAGCCCCAACACTCCCATGAGGTTCGCTTTGGGGGTGAGAGCCCCTCAGATCCTCGGGGATAGCTACCCACCCCGTCCCATTTGGGGACATGACCTTGGCATCCCGATGGTTCCGGTCCGGTGTCCATCACCATTCTGGGCACTTGGGAGTAGGAAGAGACACCCACTCCCAAGTCCAGAGGGGCTACAGCGCAAAAGCCCTCAGCTTACTCTTCTGTCACTTGGGCTGCAGAGATGCAGTGCCCCAAGGGTCCCACAGGCTTGTAGAAAGAGCCTGTTGGCCTTGGATCTCCATCCCTGACCCACTGTGCTCCCAGTGCTGGGAAAATGCTTTCTACCCCCTCGAGGTCCTTCTCAGCAGAGGACACACTGGAGGATTGGGGGCCTGAGGACCTGGGTACGAGAACGTGGCAGAGCACTGGGCCACCAGTCTGGAGACCAAGGTCAGGGCGCTCCTTGTTGCAGCCTCAGGGACCCCATTTGGAAGAGGATCCAGAATCAGTGCTCTGGTCAGGGTGAGGAGGCCTTAGGTAGGAATGGAGCACCAGGACCGGAGAGGGAAACAGGGACAAGGGAGGCTTCTGAGGTTTCTCACATCGCCCATGGAACCCACAGATCCTGCTCCTGGGAGAGACACAGAGACAGAGACAGAGAAGGAGATAGAGAATGAACACAGGACAGAGGGAACCAGGAGAAATCATCGACTTTCCTCCACCAGCTTGGAAATGACATCCCGGCATTTTGTGCCATTTCATTCCTGAGAGCGC
>NW_027399851.1:0-6243 GCF_003265705.2 Callorhinus ursinus
GAAGACATGAACAGACATTTTTCCAAAGAAGACATCCAAATGGCCAAAAGACACATGAAAAAATGCTCAACATCGCTCGGCTTCAGGAAAATCCAAATCAAAACCTCAATGAGATACCACCTCACACCAGTCAACGTGGCTAAAATTAACAAGTCAGGAAGCAGATGTTGGCAGGGATGCGGAGAAAGGGGAACCCTCCTACACTGTTGGTGGGAATGCAAGCTGGTGCAGCCACTCTGGAAAACAGGTTCCTCAAAAAGTGGAGTTTCCTCAAACAGTTGAAAATAGAGCTACCATACGACCCAGCAATTGCACTACTGCTATTTACCCCAAAGATACAAAGTAGGGATCCAAAGGTGTTTGTGCACCCCAATGTTTATAGCAGCAATGTCCACAATAGCCAAACTGTGGAAAGAGCGAAGATGTCCATTGACAGATGAATGGATAAAGAAGATGTGGTGTGTGTGTGTACACACACACACACACAGACACACACACACATACACACACAATGGAATATTATGTAGCCATCAAAAGGAATGAGATCTTGCCATTTGCAACGACGTGGATGGAACTGGAGGGTGTTATGCTGAGTGAAATAAGTCAATCAGAGAAAGACATGTATCATATGACCTCACTGATATGAGGAATTCTTAATCTCAGGAAACAAACTGAGGGTTGCTGGAGTGGGGGTGGGGTGGGAGGGATGTTGGCGGCTGGTTAATAGTCATTGGGGAGGGTATGTGCTGGTGAGCTCTGTGAATTGTGCAAGACTGTTGAATCACAGATCTGTACCTCTGAAACAATAATGTAATATATGTTAAGAAAAAAAATAGTAGATAGCAGGAGGGGAATAATGAAGGGGTGGAAACTGGAGGGAGAGACAAACCATCAGAGACGATGGACTCTGAAAAACAAACTGAGGGTTCTACAGGGGAGGGGGATGGGAGGATGGGTTAGCCTGGTGATGGGTATTAAAGAGGGCACATTCTGCATGGAGCACTGGGTGTTATACACAAACAATGAATCATGGAACACTACATCAAAAACTAATAATATAATGTATGGTGATTAACATAACAATAAAAAAACTTAAAGAGAAAAAAAGAGTTCAGGTACTGTATTATGAAAAATAACATGTCAACAAATTGGGCAATCCAGAAGAAATGTATAAACTTCTAGAGACATATAAATTACCAAAACTGAAACAAGGAAGTAATAGAAAATTTCATCAGAATGATAACCAATGAAGAAATTGAATCAGTAATCAAAAAACTCCCAATAAACAAAAGTCCAAGACCAGATGGCTTCAAAAGCAAATTCTGCCAAATATTTAAAGAAGAGTTAATACCCATTCTTCTCAAAATATTCCAAAAAATAGAAAAGGAAGGAAAATTTCCAAATTCATTTTGAGGCCAGCAAACCCAAAGACAGCACCAAAAAAGAATTACAGACCAATATCTCTGATGAGCATAGATGCAGAAATCCTCAACAAAATACTAGCGAACTGAATTCAATAATACATTTAAAAAAATCAGTCACCATGGTCAAGTGGGATTTATTCTTGGGATACAAGGATGATTTAATATTTGCAAATCAATCAGTGTGATACATCACATCAACAAGAGAAAGGATAAATACCATATTATCATTTAAATGGATGCAGAAAAGGCATTTGACAGACTACAACATAAATTCATGATAAAAACCCTCAACAAGGTAGGTTTAGAGTTAACATAGCTTGACATAATAAAGGGCACATACGAAAAACGCACAGCTAATATCATCCTCAATGGGGAAAACCTGAGAGCTTTTTCTCTATGGTCAGGAACAGAAAAGACTGTCCACTCTCACCACTTGTATTCAACATTGTACTGGAAGTCCTAACCACAGCAATAAGACAACAAAAAGAAATGAAAGTCATCTAGATCAGCAGGGAAGGAGTAAAACTTTTACTATTTGCAGAAGACCTAATACTGTATGTAAGAACCCAAAAGACTCCACCAAAAAACTACTAGAACCAATAAACAACAGTAGTGAGAGTGGGCATCCATGTCTTGTGGATCCCCAATTTTTTGAGAGTTTTCATCATAATTGGATGTTGCATTTTTTCAAATGCTCTTTCTGTATCTATTGAGATGATCATATGATTTTTATCCTTCATTTTGTTAATGTGTATCACGTTGATTGATTTATGCATGTTGAACCATCCTTCAGCCAGAGTGGCTGCCTGAAATCTGACCCATGGGCTTTTGTGATTATATCATTATTTGTCATTACACCATCACTACCATCATCACCATAGTCCCATTATTTCCATGCTATTCTTCCAAATCAGTACCAACTGCCATGAATACAAAAGGGTCAAAGATAAGGTTCTTTCCTGGAAGGACTTAAAATTATCATGAGGAAAATCAAACAAAAGTAAAACATAAAACAAATCATTCAAAGTAACACATGTTAAGTGTTCAATGAGAGGTACACATTATAATTGTGGGTAGTATTTATTTATGAATGAAAAGCACAAGCATTGCAACTATCTAGTCTTATTTTACAATTAGCCATTTATTTGCTCTGTGCTCTTGGTTTAATTTTTATTCTCTGTTACTGAATTTTAAAAATAGGCCTTTTTTCCCTTGGGAACTGCAGAAGTGGAAATGCATAGAATGTGTTGGGGTGCCTGGGTGGCTCAGTCAGTTAAGCGTCTGACTTTTGGTTTCCACTCAGGTCATGATCTCAGGGTAATGAGATGGAGCCCCATGCCTGGCTCCACACTCATTGCGGAGTCTGCTTGAGATTCTCTCTCCCTCTCCCTCCCCTCTGCCCCTACCTCCGCACTCTCTCTATCAAATAAACAAACCAACAAACAAATAAATAAATAAATAAAATCAGTAAATTGTTGTTAACAGTCCTGTAGAAGAGAAGGCCACATATGGGGGCTGGAGATTTCATAGGAGGAGAAAATAAAAAAAAAAGCATAGTAAGGCCAGGATTAAAAATGGCTTCTGTACACATTAACTCAATTTCCTAGAATCATTTTGCAAATAACACAGGATTGGGTGGTATAGAGTAGGGAGGAATATGTGGTGTGTTACTGAATATCAGGTACAGAATTATATTCTCACTCATAGAAATTTTTGGTGAATGTTCCTTAAATAAAATATAACATCATTTCTATCTATCAACTTTCTGAAGCCCGAGTTGAAATTCATATGCTTCATTGTCAAAGAGGTAATTGATATAGTCAATGAAAATCTGTAAAGTGGAACAGTGTTGTGTGATATCACTGCGGTCAAAGCTCTTCAAACCAGTACTTTTGTGATTACTATAATATGCCCCTGGAAAGCAACAGTATCTTGATGACACTTTCCAAATATTATTTGTAGCTAAAATAAAAGGGAAGATTCATTTTTAATGTTTTATTTATTGGACTAGGTAATCCCTATACATATTAAACAATTCACAGAGTAAAAAATAGTCTACAGTAAAAATTTTTTTTTCTACTCCTTTTATTTAGTTCCCAGGTTCCCTTTTTCAGAAGGAATCCCTGATCTCACTGGCATCTAAATATATCCCCCTGTTTTTAAATGCACAAAAAATCTATAGTGTGCCTATTCTTGCATTTTCACTTAATATTTCTTACACATTTTATATTTATTCTTCAGGCTCTAGATCCTGAAACATGCCATTTAAAAATAGAGTTACTCTAGTGAGATGCTATAATGATAATAGCTAGAATTTGTTGAATACTTAATGTGTTCCATGAAATTTGCATAGATTATCTCATTTATTTCTCGTAGTGACCCTAGAGAGTGGGTACCATTATTGTGCCCATTTGAATAAATGTGAAAAATGAGATCTAGAAATATTAAATATCTTGCCTATGATCACAGAGCTAATAAGTTGTGGAGTTGACTCACATAAGGTGGTCTGACTCCAGAGCTCACACATTAAATGCTCTCTTGCCTCTAAGATTTCAAACTCTTCATTTTCAAGAAGACAACTAACTATAAATGTTATTGTATAAAAAAATAGAAGACAATAAGAGAAGAATGATGGTGGTGACAGAAATGGCTAATACCTTTGTCAGTGCTGAAAGGATATCTAAGAAGGCAGGAAGTTCTTGGTAGACGAGGTAGCTCTGAGGACTGAAAAGGGCAGATGAAGCTGCAGTAGGTGCTCAGGCTCCTGCGGTGGTGTCAGGGGTACCAGCAGCTATGGAGCTCAAGAGTCAAAAGATGCCACCAAGTCTGAGAAAGTTGTGATAGATGCTGGCACATAATAATTCATAATAGTTGGCACATAACTGTACTCTTGTGAAGATGGTATGATTAGTCACAAGTTCTAGATGAAAAACTGAAGCTTAGATAAGTTGCCCTGTGTCTCACAGAGCTGGAAAGTGACAGGACCCAGGTTCAAAGGCTGACTCCAGTACTTCCTAGAAGGAGTTGTCCTGCTTGTAGCACCTGGTAGGCACACCAGCCTTGAAACCATAGCTTTGTGTCACTTATTGGAATGGTTTCATACTTTCTCCTTAAATTTTTGTAACATGTTTTAAGTGAAAGTTTGTAAGGAAACCCAATATAAGATTGAAGTAGGAGTAGGTATATCCCTTTCATCCTCTTAACACTGTCTACCAAGACCTTCCTGCCTTCTTAGATATCCTCCCCTTCCTCTAGGATCCCCCAAGGGAGTTCCATGTAATCAAATTTCAAACTATAATTTCTACTTCTGGGATGAAAATTCTTTCTTTTTTTTTTTTAAAGATTTTATTTATTTATTTGACAGAGACACAGCGAGAGAGGGAACACAAGCAGGGGGAGTGGGAGAGGGAGAAGCAGGCTTCCTGCAGAGTTGGGAACCCGATGCGGGGCTCGATCCCAGAACCCTGGGATCATGACCTGAGCTGAAGGCAGATGCTTAATGACTGAGCCACCCAGGTGCCCCTGGAAATTATTTCTGACAACAAAACATGTTGAAAGGACTGTTCTTCATTAATTAAAAGGCTGATATGGTCTGGTCAGATTTCATGAAAACTTCTGTCCCCAATTTTGCTTTTGTAATGTTAATTTGGATGATATTGTTTCAAAGGACATAATCTGGAGCTAGAGAAAGATGCTGTTTGTTCTCAGACTGTAGTTAAGTGCTTTAACCATTCTGAGACTCTAACATAACCCTTAAGATAATAACAGTATTTGGCAGGTCTTTGTTTTTTTTTTCCATCATATGATCTCAAATTCCAGCAACCCAAAGGGCCAGTCTTTGGTTTGTCTAGAATCGTGAATGCTAGAATAGTGTCTACATGCTAACTTAATTTCAGAAGTATTTTATATAAGGCTTCTCTCATCCGTTATTGTAATGTTCTTATGAACATGAAAAATTTTACTCAAGGACCACTGGCTTCGGTCCTAGCAGTCTGGAAGTTATGAAATGTGTGCTGCCAGGTGTATTACATGGCAAGCCTACACAACTGAGCAGAAAGACAGACTCTCATGTGGAAGCAAGTGAAATAATAAAGGACTTCCATAAGTCTCTAAGATACCATCAATATTATTGTATGGAATTACTTACACCAGGCAAAGGGGAACACAGCTGCATTTTCAATGATACTTAAAAATACCCTTTTAAAATACTGGCAATGGAAGAGCAAATTAAAAATTTAATATGATTTTTGGTTATACAGTATATTTTATAAACCCATAGTCCTTTCTCATTACTGATATAGTGAAAGGAGCTTTGGTTGTAGATGGAGAACTGAGAAGAACTCAATTCAAGTTCTAGATTCTTTATTTAATAAATATGTGACTTTGGGCCAAGTAATGTTTCTTTTTTTTAATTATTTTATTGTTATGTTAATCACCATACATTACATCATTAGTTTTTGATGTAGTGTTCCATGATTCATTGTTCGTGCATAACACCCAGTGCTCCACGCAGAATGTGCCCTCTTTAATAGCCATCACCAGGCTAACCCATCCCCCCACCCCCCTCCCCTCTAGAACCCTCAGTTTGTTTTTCAGAGTCCATCGTCTCTCATGGTTCGTCTCCCCCTCCGACTTACTCCCATTCATTCTTCCCCTCCTGCTATCTTCTTCTTCTTTTTTTTTCTTAACTTATATTGCATTATTTGTTTCAGAAGTACAGATCTGTGATTCAACAGTCTTGCACAATTCACAGTGCTCACCATAGAACATACCCTCCCCAATGTCTATCACCCAGCCACCCCCTCCCTCCCACCCCCCC
>NW_027399851.1:6343-6791 GCF_003265705.2 Callorhinus ursinus
CACTCCAGCAACCCTCAGTTTGTTTCCTGAGATTAAGAATTCCTCATATCAGTGAGGTCATATGATACATGTCTTTTCTGATTGACTTATTTCACTCAGCATAACACCCTCCAGTTCCATCCACGTCGTTGCAAATGGCAAGATCTCATTCCTTTTGATGACTACATAATATTCCATTGTGTATATCTACCACCTCTTCTTAATCCATTCATCTGTCGATGGACATCTTGGCTCTTTTCACAGTTTGGCTATTGTGGACATTACTGCTATAAACATTGGGGTGCACGTACCCCTTCAGATCCCCACATTTGTATCTTTGTGGTAAATACCCAGTAGTGCAATTGCTGGATCGTATGGTAGCTCTATTTTCAACTGTTTGAGGAACCTCCACACTGTTTTCCAGAGTGGTTGCACCAGCTTGCATTCCCACCAACAGTGTAGGAGGGTT
>NW_027399852.1:0-1048 GCF_003265705.2 Callorhinus ursinus
CAGAACCCGGCTAGTGGCTTATACCTGGCCACGCCAACTGTTCATCACCATCATTCTGAGGACTAACTCTCTACATAACGCCAACCAGAAGAGAAGTATAAACTTTTTCACAAGATAAATGCTTTAACTGCTGTTCTGATGCAAGGTGCTTAGTGGTGGGAGGCTTCTTTTGGGTGCCACAAAATCAAACATTTCTGGATGGGCCTGTAAACAAACAACCCCACGGGATGGACGCGGACATGCAGTACTTGTGGTGGGCTTCCCACCGACGTGCTCAGTACCTGTCCCCGGAGTCAGACACGCGGCTACGAGCTTGCGGTGAAGGGCGAACAGTGTCCCGCTCTGGTTCTGAGCTTTACCACCTCGACTCAGAGCACACTGGGCGTGAAGGGAGCCAGGCCAGAATCCATACAAACTCTATTTGACACAGAGCAGTAGTGTTTGTTCAGAAAGCCTCCTAAAGTAACTTTTATCTAGTGATATTAAATGTAGAAATTAAAGGAAAGAAAATGTCAAGAGCACTGACAGTTTGACTCTTTTTACCTCCTCAAGACATTTAAGCAATTAAAATCACATACTTGGTGAAAGCACGAAAGCCGCGCTCATGTATAAGGAACGGCATGGCTCCGAAGCGTGAAGCGGTCCGAGTGACGACAGCGTGGGCTCAGACAGTGGGACCCCGCCGTGCCGGAAGGCCGCCGGGTAGCTTCTGCCTACAGGAGGCAGGCTTACGGCGCTGGATGCCAGACTGCGAGCGAACCTGCTGGCCCCCTCGAGCCGCTGCCCGTCCCAGGTGTGCGTTCAGGGCTGTGTTGGTGAGCCCGCCTGCCACCCTCTCTCCATCCACTTCCGCAGGCTATGTTTCCGCTCCTGCCCCTACGGAAGGCTCCGCGGATGGCCTGGGGGGCTCCTGTCCTGGCCCCCTCCCACTCTCCCCTTCATCCGCCTGTTCCCTCCGCTGTGGCACTCACTACAACACACACACGTCGACGGGTCTGCTGGCGTGTCACCTTCCACACCCAAACCCGCAGTGGTTTGAGGACCTCCA
>NW_027399852.1:1148-2236 GCF_003265705.2 Callorhinus ursinus
CGTAAACGGGACAGTCCTGAGCACCTGCTCGTGAGCGGCATGCCCCCGGGTGCCCAGTGTCACTGGCCTGGGGTCTAAGCAATGTCTCTCTTCCCCTCAAGTTGCCAGTCTACCTTTCAGCCAATTCTTGCCCACAAAACGCCAGTCACTTGACAGATGCACGAAGCCTCACTATTCCTATGGTTTTATATGGTCAATATCTCTTTTTGGCGGTGCCGTTCGATCTCTTGCCAACGCTTGAATTGTGTGGGGGGAGTTCTCTCATTAGCGGGTTCTGAGAAGTCTTCACGTATTTTGGTTTCCACTCATTGATCAGGTATGTATTTCACAAACATATTCTACAGATCTGTGGCTTGTCCTTGTCTTAATGGTGTCTCTGAACAATGTGATGTTTACCATCAAGTCCAATTCATCAACTTCTTTTACAAACTGTGCTGTTTGTGTCCCATGAAATCACTGTCTGACTCAAGCCTACAGACTTTTTTTCTAGAAATTTTATACTTTTAGGTTTTTCATATGTCTGTGACCAATTTGAGTTAATTCTTTTAAAGATTTTATTTGAGAGAGAGCGACAGAGAGAGTGAGCACGAGCGGGAGGAGAGGGAGAAGCAGGCTCCCCTCTGAGCAGGGAGCCTGACTCGGGGCTAGATCCCAGGACCCCACGATGATAACCTGAGCCGAAGGCAGACGCTCAACTGACTGCGCCACCCAGGTGCCCCTTGACTTAATTTTTGTACATGGGGAGAGATACTAGTTGAGGCTTTGTGTATGACAGTCCCGTTGTTCTGGGCACCACTTCTTCAAGCATCACCCCCTCTGCACTGCACCTCCTTGCCAGGAAATCAGTCGGCACCTCGGCAACAGAAGGTCTTCCGGTCCGTGAGCACGATGCACCCTCACACACAGGCCCTCTTCAACTCTCCACTGTCTCGGTGCTGACAGTACACAGATCTATGCATGTTTGGTTAGATCCATCCTTAAGTATTTCATGTGCTTTTGGTGCATTTTAAATGGTACATTAAAAAAATCTCAATTTGTAATTGCTCACTGCTAGTATATAAAAATACAAGTAATTTTTGTATATGGGC
>NW_027399852.1:2336-6713 GCF_003265705.2 Callorhinus ursinus
TGCCTTTTATTTCTCTTTTCTTGTGTTAGTGCCCTGGCTAGTTCTGCGTGGAAAGAGAGGACACCTCCTCTGCCTGCTCCAAACATTAGAAGGAACTTACTCATTGTTTCCTATGAAGTATCATGTTAACAGCAGGATTTTTCAAAGATGTCCTTATTAGGCTGCACAAACTCTTTTACTCCTAGTTTACTGAGAGATTTTATCAGAAACAGACGCTGGATTTTTGCCAAGTGTTTTTCCCCATGAAGCTCCTGCAATGATCATATGGATTTCCCCCTATAGTCTGCAGGAAATTACATGGATCGATTTACAACTGTCAAACCAACCTTCCATTCCTGGGGTAAGCTCCACTTCATCAGGATGTGTTATCTTTTTCACCTCCTGTTGGGCTTTACCTGCCCCCACTCTGTGGGATTTCTGCACCTATGCTCATAGTGATTTGGTTTGTAGCTCTCTCATGATGCCTTTGTCTGATACTGGTGTCAGTTTAGCACAGACAAGTGTTTCTTCCCTACTGTATTTGGGAAGAGTTTCTATAGAATTGGTATTATTTCCCCTTAAATGTTTGGTTGAATTCACCTGAAGCCACTTGGGCCTGGATGTGGGAAGGTATGCAATTGCAATCACATTCAATTAGATATAAGGCCCGAGACTGCTTTGGGTATTCCAGGAACTGTGAGGGAGCTGGGGGGAGGGAGAGGTGGGGCATCACCGGTACAGGCATAAATAGACAGCCCTGCTCTCCTTTGATGGGTAATGGAGGCCTAACAGGGGTGAGGGGTTTCTAGGACTCAAGACTACAGACTCCTGGCACAGTGCTTTTCACAGGAGCTTCTTCCATGCTGGTAAAACGTAGATTTGCAGAACAGTCTAATAGGAACATGTGTACCTACTTAACTAATTAAGCAACGTACACCGCAACCCTCACATTTACTGAAATTAACTGTTTTTAAAACAGATCAATCAGGAATAATATAAGGAATTGGTGAAGAATGTTTCATTCTGCAGATTTAGTTTCAGTAGGTTTGGAAGAAATCTAGACATTGGAGGGTTTAAAACTCCTCAGGTGTTTCTGAACGGGAGCCAGGGCTGACAATTACCTGAACAATCGATGAGGACACCTCTTTCAGAATCTGTTAGAAGACTGATGTAGGTAAAGCATTAATAACAGTGCTTTGAAGCACAGCTTTAAAATGAGCTGTTTTTTTTTTCCCCATAGGACGTATTTCTACTTAAGTTCATGATTAAATATTTTTATTGTTGTAGCTTTGTGAATGGGCCATCATCTTCAATGCAGCAGGTGGTTGTTGATATATAAGAAAGTATGAGTTTGTGTATTTTTATTGGGGTCTCCTGAATGATGATTCTTCGGTTGCCTAGATATACAGTCACGTCATGTCTAAGCGGTAATTTTATTTCCTTGTAATAACGATAATGATTTTTTTCTGACACACTGTCTGGATAGAACATCCGGGACAGTATGAAATGGTACTGCAGTTAGCAGACATCCTTGTTTTATTCTTCACTTGGGACGGTTGTAGAGTTTATCCGGTGTGATGGTGAGTATTGATTTAAGACTGGTATCATGAATCATGCTAGGAAAGGACCTCTCTATTTTGCATTGACTATTACTAGATGTGGAGAGGGGCCTAGTTTGTTTGTTTTGATCCAGGAATGGGTACTGAATTTTTACTTAAATGCCTTTTTTAAGGCACTCACTAATGGAAGTGAGATTATCAAGTGATTTCTGACTCCTCCAGAGCCATGCTAATGTATTTCCTGTATCATTCTCATATTCCTAGGAAAAAAGCTACTGGGTCATGGTCTTTCAACATACTGTAGGTTTGTGGGTACTACAGGATTTCTGTCTCTATGGTCATAAGATTCATCTGTAAATCTCTTTCTTACTGTGTGTGTATTTATGTTATCTTGATCAGATTTTAGAATTTAGAATTAAGTTGGCATCATGAAATGATTTAGAAACCTTTGGAATATCCTTCCTTGTTCCAGAAAAGTTTTGTGTTGGGTTAATTTTGCACTTAGTTTGCACTCACTGGTTTGTATTAGTTTTGTTTTGATTTTTGCCAACAATTTCTGAATTTATTGCCTTCTCAATCATTACTTTTTGTTCTCCTTACTTTTTCTTTCTCCTACTTTCCTCTGGTTTTGTTTTATCCTTCTGAATTTTTTAGTTGATGCGAGTTCACTTACTGTTCTTCTTACTGGGGAGCACTCTCGTCTGGTCTGCAAGGTGCTCCCGGGTATGTCCTCCAAGGGAAACGCAGTTCCGTCTGCCGTGCCCCCCACCATGCTGCTGGCTGTGCCCTGGGAGCTGGAGCGCGAGCGGGAGTTGTTCAGTGTTTGCACGGACGTTGCTTTGGATCTCTGGCCTCTCCTGACCAGGGCTTCTCTTTGGTTGTCTTCTCTGTACTAACAGGACATACATACAAAGCTGCTGAGGGCTGGGTAGAAACGGTCAGGTCTTTGGCTCAGAATTATCTCAGGAGCCGGGAACACACAGCCACCTGCCTTCTCCATCAGTGAGGCCCTCTAACTCAGGCAGAGGGCAGAGGTGGGGTGCACGTCTTTTCTTGTTCCCGGGGGATGCTCTCTGTGATGGTGGGCCATCTAGCACCCCTCGCCCTGTATCCGTGGCTCACAGAACACAAAATTGTCCTGGTGCTCAGGTATGGGTTCTTTAGTAAGGAAGTTTCCAGTGCTACTGCTTGATTTGATCTGTTTTGGCAGTTTTGTCAGTACTGGAATAAAACGTGGGGAAAGTGGTTTATCAAATCCTCCTTGTGTGCTGCCATGTTCCTCCGGAAGCTGCTGCCTGACGTTCTAACAGCATGTAATGCTGAGAGATCATTCTCTGAAATGTAAAGATAACTCTAAACTTAAAGGCTTAATACATTTCAAAATGACTATTTCCATGACTACTGAGCTTTTAGAAATTTCTAATAATGTAACTACTGACAATAACACAGAGGTAAAATTAGTTAAAATGTGAATATGAAAAATATATTTAAGAGGGAGCCTGGGCTAAATCTCATCCACAGGCCACTTAGTAACACACAATCTTTGTCACAGGCAACTTAGGTACACATCACACTTTTCCATGCTAAGTAACCAGTATAGGAAGGTGTTCCCAAGGGTCCTTCTGTAGGAGAGAAAATATGAGGCAAGATCTTAACATTAGTCTTTCTCTACAATTCCATTATTCAGAAGCTTCTGTGCCATTACTGAAAAGCTTGGGAGAACTTTCTTTGATCATATTAGCAATGACACACATACCTGCCAGGTATAAGCCAGGGATGCCTGTCTCACCAGGCATTTGATAGATCATAACCTGATCACAGACTTGTCTTCATTCTTGAGTGTGGTATTACCATCATTGTTATAACGTGGCAGATTATAAACATGAAATGCAGTCTGATCACCTGGAAAACCTTCCGATCAGCAGTCATGGTCGGCTGTGCACACAGTGTCCGCTGCTCCTGGGAGGAAGCATCTGTCAGCCGGGGGCCCGCCCCCACATGCACTAATGCAACACCACAGTTAGCCCCACGCCACTGAGTGTGCACAATACAGCGAGTATATAACGGGACACACCCCACACACGACAGCTTGCTTTGGGAAACCCCAAAGCAAGGCCATTAAGGACGGTATAGACTTCCATACTTAAATAATCCACTTGCGGTTTGGCATAAATTTTAGCTGATTCTTGCAAATAAATGTCCAAGTGAGGAGCTGATATCTATACCTGAAAATAACATGTAAACAGAGAACGTTCTTGCCACAGTGTGGAGAAGAATATTACCAGTAATCAGCTAGTTTTCAGAAGGAAGCGGTCATTAAAAATCATGGCCAATCAGTCTTTTTGGGCCCAAAGAGGCCAGAGGCCTTTAGGGTTTGTGTCACCGTGTGCCCTGATCCCTGGAGCTAGGGACCGTGAGCACCAAGGCTCTGCCCACGGAGTGCATATCCGCTCTGACGGCTCACAACATTCGGGGTCTCGCACGGGACACGCCACAACTGAAGGAGGATGGGTCTTAATTCTGTCTAGGAATTTCCAGGGAACATCTAATGTTTACTAAGCTGCAGTTTGCTATGCTCAGGCTGTAGAGATAAAGCGACAGGCAAGTGAAACTTTCTACTCTCTCAGAGAAAATGAAATATTGATCACTTATCATAAGAAACAGGGACAGGGCATCAGTGGGCTCCACGTGGTGAATACAAGATGAGTTACTGACACTCGAATATTACCACCGCTTGCTACACCTTAAAGTATCACCGATGTTCCCCGATGACACGTCCCAGCAAGTATTTAATGACTGTACCTCACAGAGCCTAAAGGATTTAACATTAACTCCCCCA
>NW_027399853.1:0-6789 GCF_003265705.2 Callorhinus ursinus
GTGGCCCGATAAGAGCCACCTGAACAGGTACATGCTGGGCCAGATGGACACCAAGGTGCTGTCCCCAGAGGACCTGTGGACCCACGGCTGCTGGGCTGGCCCTCCCATCATTCCCCACATCATGAAGAAGCTGAGATCCATGGCTGTGCCCAAGAATCAACAGGGCACCCAGAACTCATGAGGGGTTGTGCCCAGAGGAGCTGTGGGACCTGGGTTATTGGGCTGTCCCCGGAAGGACCTGTGAGACCAGCAGCTGATGGGATGCGCCTGTCATGAAGAAGCTGAGATATGTGGCTGTGCCCAAGAATGACCAGGACATCTGGAAGTCACCAGGGGCTGCCTCGTCTCCATTAGGGGGTGCTGCCTTGAGCGGATCGGTCAGAGCAGATTCCTACTTCTGTCCACTTGAGGGAAACTGTGGAGCCAAGCACTGCTTGCACGGGCATGCCAGGGCCCCAACCCGCCCTGTGCCCAGAAGGCCTGCCTGGGGGCACAAGTTCCTCTCTTTGTGGTCACTACATTTTGATATCTTCCGGGTCCTTTGCAGCTATGAACGGCTCCAGTTTTATGTCGGATATTTTTCTGTGTCAATGCTGAGCAACCATCTTAAAAAGAAGAATTGAGGGAAAAGATTTTATTCGTGGTTCTAAACAGACATCGCCTGTTGGGCCAGGGAGCAGACCTGTCGCAGCCATGGAACCAGAACGGGTGCTGAACGGGACTTCCTTCCCAGTCCTTACACCTCACAGTGGTCATGGGGCTTCAGGGTCAGGGGTGCGCTGAGCCACCTCCCAGACACCCAGTGCCCTCCCCACCAGAGGCCTTGGCCATGGCCACTAGCTTGGCCTCCAGGAGCGTGGAGTCCTCTGGGCTATATAAGGTTCCTGCCTTGGTTTTAAATGGCTATTTCTGTGCTGGTGTTTGTGAAATGTGGGCACTCTCTCTGTCGGCATGCGCGTCCCCCTGGGATTCCTCAGTGCTCAACAGTGGGTTTGCACTTGTGCACTTTCTCTGGACCAGCTGCCTGCACTGTATCTTAGCAAGGACCTACTGAGCTCAGTCACCCAACAAGGGGCAGAGCGTGAGAGCGAGAACTAAGATACAGGCTCCCTGCTCCTGCGCCCTCCAGGTACTCACGATGGCCCCGACTTCCTGACTCACCTCTTTGGTATTGTGGTATAATGGACATACAGCTTATACCATGAAGCACGTTTCAGCGGAAATAAGTATATTCCCTGTATTGTACAGGCTACCTCCATCCATAGCCACAATGTTTTCATCATCCCAAACTAAACCTCTAACGACATGACCCTAACCGCCCATTCCCCTTACCCTGCCCCGCCACCCAGCAGATCCTTCCACCTCTGTGAATGGGAGTGCTCTCCAACCCTTACAAGTGGGGTCCTCCGGTGTTGGTCCTTTAAGGACTGGCTTATTTCACATGGCATAATGGCCTCAAGTTCTGTACCTGTGAGCCTGAACCTGACCGACTTTCCCCCCAAAAGTGTAGCTCAGCCCTCTCCTTGCTGAGCCGAACCTCCTAAGTCCCCTCTGCTCCCCTCACCTTACTCCTCAGCCTGAAGTTGATCCCAGCCAGTCTGCAGCTTTGTAGACCTGTTCAATCCGGATCTCAGGCCCATTGCCCGGGGGCCTCGGTCCTCACCTATACCCAAACTGTCAACGTCAGGTGCCTGCCCCCCTGACCCAGCTGACCACCTGCACCTCCCACAGGTGTCCCCAACTCAGCAGAGTGAAACACCAAGTCCAGGCCCTTGGAGTCCTCTAGGACTTCTTGCTTGCTACCAACTCTCCTAGCAACTCTCCCACCACTTCACTGCTGGGAGAGTTGGTACATTCAATGAGAGAGGACATTCAATGTCCAAAACATTTAAAGGCATATGTGAGTCTCTACTGCCTAAGGCAATAGATAACATTTGGGGCAAATAGAAACCAAGCAGAATCATGGGAAAAAAGGCTGAGAAATGAGGAGCTTTAGGGAAGAAGGGTCTGGAAGCTCTGACTGCCTCTACCTGACCTTCAGGTGCTCCTCAGTTACTCCTGTGCCTCTGGTATCTTCCTGGAACCCTGACATGGCTGTTTTCAGACCGCTGGTTCAGCAGTACTCTCAGTTTCAGGGAAGCAGATTTGCTGGAATCCGCAGTGTGTCCTGCTGCCCCACCGGGATCGCTTTTTGAAGGCGCATCGTCCGAGCAATCTGAGGAACCAAGAATGTGGGTCTGTGACCTGGAGGGATTCTGAGCAGAACTGATGGGATAGCAGGGATGCAAGGCCCAGAGACAGGTTTCCAGAAAGCCGACTGGGATCCCAGGCATCCTACTGTATTTGAATCAAAGCCCTGAGATCTTTACATGCCAGCAATGTTACAGCATGGGAAAGAAAAGCAAATGTCCCTGTGCACCCAATACCACCTAAACTATTCGCCATTTCTTGTCACTTGAGCTGAGGTCAAAGGATTTGGAGTCGGGGCTTGAGGAGGGTCCTGGGCCAGACTTTGTATTTGGGGGACAAAAGCCTTCCAGACAAGGTTGTGCTGAGCCTTAGGAGGGGGTCTGTGTGGAGAATCCAGCTGCAGGCACCGCTGTCCACAGTGGCCCCCTCAGCCTGCCCCAGTGCACCTGCTGCTGGGGGAGAGCCTGCCCCCTCCTCTCTGCTTGAGGGCTCACTCCTGCACCAGGTTCCTCCTATCCTGCCAGCCATTGCCATCCTGCATGCTGGATGGGTGGCTACCCCGAGTTCCTCTAGCTGCTGGGGGAGCACCTGCCCCCTCCTCTCTGCCTGAGGTTTTTCTCTTTTATCAGGTGCACCTCCTCTCCTCTCAGTCCCTGTCAGCCTGCAGGCTCGGAGGGTGGCTACCCTGACAACCTCCAGCCCTGGGGACAGAGCTGGTGTGGGTGAGATGTGGTCTCCCAGCAGGCCTGAGCACCAGCTCCCCACAGTGCTCCCTCTCCTCCTGCAGGGTCACTGTGCACATCCTCCCTCAGTCTCCCTGGGCCCAAGTCTTCCTCTGATCCCGGACCATCCTTGACACAGGCTCCACAAGCTGGGACTGGGAGTAGGTCGTATGGACCATCTGGACTCTCGTTCCATGCCCGTGACATGGGCAGAGTCCAGCCTCACAGACTGCTCAGAGTAGACCCAGCGCAGGAAGAGGCAGGCCACTGCAAGGGAGATGGCTAGTGACGCCAGAAGGAGGACACAGCCCTTGCAAATAGCACCGGGCTCACAGGACCCAGCGTGGGATGTGTGTGTCAGGCCAGGGAGCACAGGGAGTACTTGAGGGGGTGGCCCTGGCGGAGAGGTCATGGAAGGGTCCCAGAAGAGGCAGGAGACAAGGAAGATGACATGACAGAGCTTTCCAAGGCGGTTGATGGAAGGATCATAGAATCACAGAGACCCTTGGGAAAACTCAGATGCCCTGGAGATGTCAGCTGAAACGCTGTCATTTGTTCCGAAATGTTGGTTCACAACACCCCAGGTGACACTGGATGATTTACTCTTTGTTGGTTGCAGGAATCAGTAGGTACGTGCCAGTAGAAGACACATTGCATGAAGTCTAGGATATACTTACTTTTCATCACTTTTCAGGACTAGATTTTTCTAGAGGAAGTGCTAAACATGGCTCTTCCATTCTTTGCGTTGTGCAACTGGCCTCTGTTTTCAGGAGCCGATTCCTGGTGCTCATCACCACCGCTAGCTGTGAGGACTGCCCCCGTCACCTCCCAGAGTGGACTTGACCATGTGGGTTGGGGGGTGCTCACTGATGAAGCCCCAGTGCTCAGTACACAGAAGGGACCCCAGATCCTCTGCTGAATGAGGGAGGAAGGAGGGAGCGTAGGAGGGAAGGAGGGAGGGGGACGGAGGTTTGGAGGTGTGGAATGAATGAGGGAGAGAATGAATGAGGGAGGGAGTAAATCCACAGAAGCTGGGTCCATAAATTAGGAGTCCTTATTTGGGATGAGTTCCGAGGGCATCACAGCCCGGCCGGGCCCTGGATGGTGGCTCAGGGCACGTAGATCTGTCCTCCCAGTGCTGACCTTCCTTCTCCTTGGACCCGCTGTCATCCAGGATTCTCTCCCCCTCCTCCTCAAACAATTATCAATGTCCCCAGGAGCAGGGTGGCAGGGGGGATGGGTCTTAGGAGGGGCTTCCAAGATCCTGTGCCCCGGATGACACCGGGACAATAGCTGCAGAGCATTCTATCATGAGAACTGGGACCGTGGATCCCATCCATCTCCTTGGGCATTAGTGTTGTTCCATTGCCTGCTCTCTCCACCACCGCTGTGATGAAAACTCCTGACAATACATGTGTGAAAAACCGAGCCAGAGTTTCCAAGGCTGAGTCTGAGGCTGAGGATGGGTGCACCTGTGGCCTGGGATGGGTGCTGCTCACTGTTCTCCCAGACAGGGTTGCCCGTCACCGTTCTCTCCAGGGGACTTCTACTTCCTCACGTTCTCCCCAGGGCTGCTGGTCCCCAGAACAGACACCTGCCAGGCTGAGGGTGAACAGCGCTGCCTCCAAAGTGTTGCCTTTGCCGGATTCCTTCCCCAGGAGTTCCCGCATCTCTGACACATATTCCCTGTGTGCCTATCCTTCTGCCTTGGAATTGCATGTGTTTGGTCTCCGTCCCTGTGGAACCCAGTGACTGGGAGCGTGGTTTGGACCAGAGTAAGGTGAAACTGTTCTCTGGTCTTGGGTTATGAGCAATGTTTTTGCCCTTTGTGTTGTGTCTTCCAGCTTTCTGCATTTCCCTGGTTTCTGGGTGGGTCTCAGGAGGAACCAGCCCTGTCCTGTCTGCGGTCAGGCTGTGGTGTCGCAGCAGGACCAGGGGTCTCGGCCAGAGATTGTGCCCATAATTCTTAAACTGGCCTCTTTGATTACATCTGATGTGTAATCCATCGGGGATTTCAATATCAAATAAGGGAAATTTTATGACCAATAAACAGAGAAGAAAAGGAGTCCCCTTGAAAATAGGAGGGCAGACACAAAGGCCCCTATTGTGTGATTCCAATTACAGAAACATCAGGAATAGGTAAAGGAACAGAGAGAGAAAGCAGCTTAGGTGTTGCCGGGGTCTGGGCTGGGGGAGAAAAGGGCAGGGAGGGCTTCTGGTTCATGGACTCCTTTGGGGAATGAGATATTCTGCGGCAATGTTCTGGGGTGTGGTGGCACAGCGTTGGGCATGTATTTAATGCTCATAACATGTTCAATTGAAAACAAGTAATTTTATTTAAAACAAATAATAAACAGTATATAGGACATGGAAGGATAAAATAACAGTTAATATGTATCAGAGCGAAAGAGCACAGGGTGAGGGGATGAAACAATCGGCGGGGTCTCGAGTTTCGGTGATGGAACTAAGGGTAATTGTATAAGAGCTCTCCCTGCAGGGCTGTGGGGTCTGGATGTGGCCGTGGGAGACCTGCAGGAGCAGGAGTAGGGGCAGGGCTCAGTATAGGGGCAGGGATGGGGCAGGGACAGAGGTAAGAACAGGGGCAAGGAGAGGGGCAAGGGGAGGGACAGGGTCTGCAGTAGTGGCAGGTGCACGATTCAGGGCAGGAGCAGGGACAGGATCTGGGTCAGAGGAGGGAACAGGACCCCTGGCAGGGGCAGGGGACGGGGCAGCGGCTCTGGCAGGAGTATGGACAGGGGCAGGAGCAATGGTAGGAGCTGGGTCAGTGACAGGGGCTCTGGCATGGGCAGGAGCATGTACAGGGCCAGGGGCAGGAACAAGAGCAAGGGCAGGGGCAGGGGCAGGGGCAGAGGCAGGGGTAAGGGAAGGGACAGGAGCCGGGTCAGGATTTGGGTCCGAGGCAGGGGCAGCGGCTGGGGTGGGGGAAGGGGGAGATGCAGGAACTGTAGCAGGGGCAAGGGCAGGGGCTGGCGCAGGAGCAGGTGCCAATTCTTCCTGTACAGCGCCAGTCTCTCTGTGGGCAGGTGCCGGGTTACCTACCGGTTCCCGTTCTCTTCCTGAAGTCACTGCAGGCACCAGCCCTCCCTCCAGATCCGGCTCTAGCTCCTCAGGTTGTGGAGCATCTGTGAGAGGAGAAAAGCTCACCCACATGCCTGCTCTCTGTGGGCCTTTGCAGAGACAGAGCCCGGCCAAGGGACTCCCAGAGAAGCCACAGCTGGAAAGGAACCCTCATGGAGACGTCTCCCCGACTGCTGTCCACTGCTGTGTGCTCTGTGCCCTGTCGTTGCTCCTGGCCCCACACCAGCCTCAGGGGGCTCCTCTCTGTGGGGCCAGCACCGACCTGTCCCCACACACCATAAATACCCAGCCCAGGCTTCTCAACGTCGGCCTCGGCCTCTGTGTTCTCTGGCTCCTTGACCATGTCCTGTGGACAACCACCTGGGACAGTGGTCTGCGTGGTGTGAGAGGTCTTGACCGGCAATCCCCAGCACCTGCTTCTGGGGACCCCTGTGGGGTCATCCCCTCTGTTGAGGAGATGGAGGGCGTGTCCACCAGCCTCCTCTCCATGTCCTCCGTGTCCTTCTGCAAAGACAGGTACCGGTAGCCGACCCCGAGGCATCACAGCCCTGCCCAGCCATCCGTACTGTCCTCCTGCCCAGTCCACCTGCTGCTCTCAGATCAGACACAGACCTGTGCGTCCACAGCCCTGCGTCTGGGATGCAGTCACCAATACCTGTATGGCTACCGGGATAAACCTCGGGCAGAAGGGGCAGCGCCCGCTCACCCCATCCCACACAGCCAGCCGTGAATTGAACATGACCTGCCCACTGGGTATCTGACCCCTCATCAGCCTGCT
>NW_027399854.1:0-6785 GCF_003265705.2 Callorhinus ursinus
AAGAAAAGGGGAGTATGTCAGAGGGGGAGACGAACCATGAGAGATGATGGACTCTGAAAAACAAACTGAGGGTTCTAGAGGGTAGGGGGGTGGGGGGATGGGTTAGCCTGGTGATGGGTATTGAGGAGGGCACGCTCTGCATGGAGCACTGGGTGTTATGAACAAACAATGAATCATGGAACACTGCATCAAAAACTAATGATGTAATATATGGTGATTAACGTAACAATAAAAAATTAAAAAAAAAGAAAGAAATGGAACATCTTTTTTTCTGATTATATAAGTGCACCTACAATGTAATAAATTTAGAAAATTCAGACCAAGGTAAAGGGGATAAAATCACCCATTATGTCTGTATCTGATCACTGTAAGCACATCTGTGCATTCCTTCTGATCTCTTCTTAAATACAATTTGATAAATGAATGGGTGAATTGAGGCATGGGTGGATGAATAGGTGGATGGCCAGACTGATGATAAGCAGATACATGTATGGATATGTAGGTTGATTTTATAAAAATTTGAGATCATAATGTGTCAGAGATTGTTCATTCTCTCCAACTATTCGTATATTCCTCTATGCTTCTCCACCTTCTTCAAGGTTAGCTGGGCCATAAGACTGAGTCTGGTCAAAGAATGTGCAGGATAAATGCACAAATTTCCAGCGCTGGTATCAAAACTCCCTTCACAATCATCCACATACTATCTTTGAGCCACAAGCTCATTTGTCTTACAGTAGAAGCATCCTTAAGTCCTTGGGTCACTAACTCAGGGAGACCTATAGAGCAGAGCTGTGTGATGTGCATCTAACTAGGATATGACTAAGAAATAAACCTTTGCTGCATTAGGCAATTGAGATCTGAGAAACTATTAATTAAACTGCTTGGGAACTTTCTTTTGTGCTTCCTAGCATCAACTCAATTTCTCTGTTAGTATCACTATTAAACTAGAAGGGCATACCCTAGCCTATCTTGACTAACACCCTCTGTGTACATTGATTCATATACTATTTTTAGTCATTTTACATTATATCAGATGCAATTTCCATGTCAACACATATTCTTTAAAATTGTAACTTTAATGTCTGTGCAATATTTATTTATTCATTTATTATGTGGCTGCACCAGATTTTTTTTTACCATTATCTTGTCTGTGTGCTTTTTTCAATTACGATAAATTCCTAGAACATCATTTCAAAAATTGTAACATTAAAAAAAAGTTCTTTATATATTTTTACAACGCCTCCAGAAAGTTGCCTGAGTTTTACACATTCTGTAGTCTAAGGGAATTCTACTCTGATGGTCATCTTAACAAAACTGGGCATTAATATTTAAATAATCTTTGCCAGCTTGATGGGTGATCACAATACTTCCTTTCAATTAAATCTTTATTACCAGTGAGGCTAAAGCATCACATATTGGTCATCTGTTTTTAGTTTATTTTGTGAATTTCTATTTCTTCAGCCTGAAATTTCCTCTGTCTCCATACTTCTTAGTCTGACTAGCTCCCACATACTTTTAAGGCTTTGCTTAGAATCATTTCTTCCCAGAGGTTGTCCCTGACTCCTCTAGACAGCATTATCCTTTATGCCTTGTCACAACACCTATACCTCCTCCTGTGTAACAGCAATGATACTTTCTGTAAATATTCTTCTGCAGACAGAAGTCATTTCTGACTTGTTCGTCACTCTCTTCAGCCTCTAATATGGTGCCTGGCCAGGATGGATAGGCAACGCATGCTAGTTTAATGAATGAACTAACTGATAAAGGTAATAGTGATAATGATGACGTTGGTGATTTGTCCTTATGTGAAGGATGCAATAATGATGATTGATGATAAAGGTGATTATTCCAAAGATGATGGGGGCAATGGTGGGAAGAGCTACAGAAGTGATTGTATGTGGATGAAAGCTTAGACTACCCACGTAGTAAAGATGTGGTACTGGTTTTAACTCTAACTGTGGCCATGTTCATGGTGAAGGTGGTGATGCTGAAGCTGATGGTGATGTTAGTGGTTGCATCTGATAAGAATGATGAATGCGTTGATGGCGATTATATTCGCCAAAACTTTTAGATGCATTTTCTTGGAATAATCTAAATTAGACAGGGAAATTTGGCTTAATAAAGATTATTGGCACACATGCCCTACTCCTGGCCATGGAGACATGACCATGTCTCAGCCTGGACTTGACTCAGATTGAGAGGTTTTATAAGCTCCAAATTTAAAAAAGTCATGTCAAAGTCCTCAAAGGATTTGCCTCAGGAAACTTGCCTCTGGCACTCAAGGTAACAGTTAATTTCCCCAAAATATCACTTTTCTCTCCCTTTGGATATCAGGCTTGAGCAGGACCTCAGCTTAAAAATAAGATCCTTGAAGAACAGGAACACACTGCCTGATCATTGGGGGCAAGACTAGCACTGGTAGATCCATGCCATTGCACAGGACCACAAAAGCTTAGAGTCTCTGAGGTCACAATTAATTAAGTTCACTGATGAGTGAAGAACTTGAGCCATTTGCAAAAGTTACCCCAAGAGTTTAGGATTTCAATCCAAAGATGATGCATAAGAAAGGATGAATGTGGCTGTTTTAATGGAACAGACACAGAATTTGTGAAGGAACAGAGTGTAGTAAACTAAATAACTATGAAATAGCAAATGTGACAGATAAACCCTCAAATCTCAGTAGTTCTGCATAATGCAGGTTTATTTCCCACTTCTAAAAGGACTGATTTGGATTGCTGAGAGCTCTGCTCCACCCAGTGACTCAGGGATCCAGTCTTTGTTTCTTGCTACCACTTTAACAAGTGGCTTCCAGGATCACCATGATGTGAGAATGAAATGAGGTGACACATCAGCTCCTTAATGCTTCAACTCATATGTGACACCCATCTCTTCTGCTAATATTGCCTTACCTAGATCTAGTCGTGTGGTCCTTCTTGACCTTTCATGAGCTAGGAATTGTAGCCTTTCTGTGTTTCCAAGGAGAGCAGAACCTGACATAGGTGAACACTAGCAGTCACTACCTCGTTGGGAATTTTCTCCATGAAATCTGGAACAGAGAAAGCCAAGAATTAAATTCTCAATATGATATTTGGACCATGGGAATGTTTGGGCCAAAATAAAATGCAACTCCATTAATCCAAAAGGATTGACTGTTCTGTAGGGTATTTAAACAAGATGATCTTTGAAGACCTTTCTTCCTCATTTAAGGGGCTAGGATTCAAGAAAAGTGCTCTTAACTGGGAAGTAATGTGTGCCTCCACTTTAACCATCATCATCTATGGAAGAATTTACTAATCATCTCCAAAACTCGGGACCCAGACTCATTGTATGAAAAATTAATTGAGATAAGCAGATGAGATCAACCTATTTGCCTTCTTTTTTTTATTATGTTATGTTAATCCCCATACATTACATCATTAGTTTTGATGTACTGTTCCATGATTCATTGTTTGCATATAACACCCAGTGCTCCACGCAGAACATGCCCTCTTTAATACCCATCACCAGGCTAACCCATCTCTCCACCCCCCTCCCCTCTAGAACCCTCAGTTTGTTTTTCATAGTCCATAGTCTCTCATGGTTCATCTCCCCTTCTGATTCTCCCCCTTCATTCTTCCCCTCCTGCTATCTTCTTCTTCTTCTTTTTTTTTTTTGCCTTCTTTATGCTTGTTTGTCAACAAAAAGTTGGAAAGGATTTGTACTTTCAGCTTAGACAGACCTACCTTCCCAATATAACCAACTATGAAAGTAAACATAAATGAGGCAACTGTTTTCAGGGATTGGACATCAAGCACCAGAAAACTACAACCCCTGAACCCAACTGAATAAAATGAGCTGTAGTCCAAATAGAGTACATCGGTTACACTGTGCCAAAGAAGCAGAAGATAGCCTCTGCGGTAGCTGATGGAGTTGAAATCTGTGACAAACACATAAATAAGAGAGAGATATGAAAAGAAGAGTGCCTCTGAAATCTATGTAGGAGTCTCCATGAGTCCTTAGCTGAAGGCTAGGCTACATGTATAGAGGGGGAGACAATGTGAGGCTTACAAGGAAGTGGCTTCTACAAGGTTGGAAGTAAAACTGGGAAACTAGTGGTCAGAATACAAAGGGAATGTTAGGATTACAGCATGGCCAGAATAGAGACTTCATTCATTAACAACTTGTTACTCACCCCTACCCCACACCCTTTTAGTGAGAAATATCAGAAAGGACATAGCTTAGGAATAATAATACCACCCTAGAGTAAGACCTTTCTAGACCTGCCCTAACAAACTCTACAGTGATGCACTAAGGATTGCTGGGGAGACAGAGTTTGGTGGTTATAATCTTACAAGGTAGAGGGACCTAGAACATTCCACAGTTCCGCACTAGCCAAACAAAGTTAAGCTCATACAAGTTCAAGGTGGTAGATCAGTAATTGAATTGTCTAACAATAAAAAAAGAAATTCTGTAGAGGAAAAAATAGAATCCCATGTGTCTACAATAAGTCATTTACATTTACCAGTATACAATCAAAGGTTGCTAGCACACAGAGAAGAAAAAAGAGGGAAAAAATTGCAGAAAAGTGAACAAAACCCTAGGTACTGTGAAACAGTATAGTTAACATACATGTAATTGCAGTCCCAGAAGTAGAAGAGAGTGAGAATAAGAAAAAACATAGATGAAGAAATATGCCAGAAAATTTCCCAAGTTTATTAAGAACATGACTTATAGATCCAAGAATTCTCGCAAAACTAAGCAGCATGAATGCAAAGAAAAGAACAGCTACACATGAAATAGTTGAACTGTTGAGATCCAAGAAAAACTTGAAAGTAGCCAGAGGAAAAAAACAGGTGTATAGACTTAAATGTAAGAGGCAAAACAATAGTATTTTATAAGGAAACATAGAAGAAGTCCTTGGGGTAGGCAAAGATTTCTTAGATATGACAACAAAATCATGGTCTATAAAAGAAGAAAAAAGAAAAATTCAATCTCACCAGAAATAGAAACTTTTGCACTTCAAAAGAAAACCACAAATCAATACCCCTTATGTACACAGATACAAAAATCTTGAACTAAATATTAACAAAATGAATTCAGAAATATATGAAAGGAAGATATATGACTGCATTAGTCGGGGTTCTCCAGAGAAACAGGACCTATAGGATAAACAGAGATTATTATAAGGGATTAATTCACACAATTATGGAGGCTGAGAACTCCCATGATCTATGGTCCATAAGCTAGAGACCCAGGAAAGCTGCTGGTTTAGTTAGTTTCAGTCCAAACCTGAAGGCCTGAGAACCAGAGGACCCAATGGTGTAAAGTCTTAATTCAAGCACTGAGAATCAGGAGTACCAATATCTGTGGGCAGGAGACAATGTATGTCCTAGTTGAGTAAGATAGCAAATTTGTCCTTCTTTCATCTTTGGTTCCATGGAGGCCCTCCGTGGAGTAGATGTTGCCCACCTGCTTTGGTAAGGGTGATCTTCATTATTCAATCTGCTAATTCAAACGCTAATTTCTTTTGGAATCTTACAGACACACCCAGAAATAATATTTTACCAGTTATATGGGTATCCCTTAACTCAGTCAAGTCGACCCATAAAATCAACCATTAAATGATCAAGTGGGGTTTATCCAAAGAATGCAGTGTTGGTTTGACATACAAAAATCAAGCAGTGGAATTTACTGTATTGACAGACTAAAAAACCAAAAGACAAAAATCATATGATTGTCTCAATAGTTGCAAAAACAAAAAAGTATTTGACAAAATTTGACAATCATTCACGATGATAAGAAATAGAAGGGAACTTCACCCATCTTATAAAGGGCGTCTACAAAACAAAACCAACCAATCAACCAACCAAAAACCCTAGAGATAGCATTATAGTTAATGGTGAATGAACAAATACTTTCCCTTTTAATATCTGAAACAAAGCATATTTGTTTACTCTTACCACTTGTATCCAAAATTATAATGAAGTCCTAGCCTGTCTATAAGACAAGAAAAATAAATAAAATCATAAACATTGGAAATAAAAAGATAAAATCATTCCTCTCCAAAATTACATGATTGTCCACATAGAAAATCATAAAGAATCTACATAAAAAGTTATTTGAGCTAATAAATGAGTTTAACAAGTTTGCAGGACACCAGGTCAATGGACAAATCTTATTTACACATACTAGAAATAAACAACTGGAAAGTGAAATTAACAAATGGTCCCATTTACAATTCTAAGAAAAAACATGAGATCCATGGAAACCTAACAAAATATGTGCAATATATGTATGCTGAAAAGTACAAAGCACCAATGAAAGAAATCAAAGGAGGTCTAAATGAATGGATAGAAATTCCATGTCCATAGACTGGAAGATATGACTAAGAGGTCAATTCTCCCCAAACAGAGATTCAATGCAGTTCAAATCCCCACCAGAATTTTTTTGTAGAAACCAACAAATTGACTCAACAATTTATGTAATTAAGCAAAGGAAAAAAAAGAATAGTCAAAACATTCTCAAAAAGTGAACAGAGCTGAAGAACTTATACCTCCCAAGTTTAAATAATTAAAAGTAAATTTACAGGTGGGCGGAGCAAGATGGCGGAGGAGTAGGAGACCTAGATTTCGTCTGGTCTCAGGAATTCAGCTGAATAGGGATCAAACCATTCTGAATACCTACGAACTCAACAGGAGATCGAACAGGAGAGTAGCAACAACTCTCTGAACAGAGAAGCGACCACTTACTGGAAGGTAGGACGTGCGGAGAAGTGAATCCGAGGCGATATTCGGGAGGATAGACGG